>NW_026695046.1:0-107616 GCF_021218885.2 Marmota monax
TTTCCATTAAGAAATTTTTAGGCCAGGCATGGTAGTGTATGCCTGTAATCCCGTGGCTGAAGAAGCCAGGAGGATCACAAGTTCAAAACCATCCCTAAGTAACCTGGTGAGACCCTGTCTTAAATAAAATAAAATAAAGTGCTGGGGATGCAGCTCAGTGGTTAAGTGCCCTTGGGTTCAACCCCCAGTAGGAAAAACACACAAAAAAAAAAGAGAAAGAAAAAGAAAGAAGGAAAGAAGAAGGAAAGAAGGAATTTTTTTCATTGCTGTTGTTATATAGAGGGAGGTTGACGGTTAATAATGTTGATTCTGAATAAAAATATGTGAAATTCTCACACAGATCTGCCAATAGTAACTGCATGAGATTCACCAAATCCTTTAACATCTCAACCTGCTTCTGCATCTGTAAAGTGAAAATAATAGAAGATGATATTTGTACCTACCTCATAGGATTTTTATGATGCTTAACAAAGAGTGTACAGGTAACCATGAACTAAGAACTTAAACCAGCACCTGGCACATTGTGAGGTCTCTGTGCAGGTTAGCTTTGCTTAATTTTGTCTATATTTTAGAAACTTTTGATAGTGTAGATGGATGGAATTAATCAATGACCTATTTAAAAATAGGTCCATTTCTAGCTTCCGCTCCAGAAAAGATAAAACTTAACTCAAGTAGGTGCCTCAGTTTTTACTTATCTACCAATACTGTACAAATTCCAGTTTCTCCATATTCTTACCTGTACTTAATATCCTTGTTTTTCAATAATATTCAGACAAATCCTCCATGTTTTTAATACTAATCAAAACTTCCAGAGCTTCAGCTAAAGTTCAGTTCATCATCTAAATGGGGGCTGGCAAATTTTTTCTGTAGAAGGCTCACTAGTTAAGAGTTTAATCTTTGCAGTTTACACAGTTTCTGTCCTAGCTACTCAACTCTGACATAAATGCAAAAGTAGACCATGGTGATACTTAAGCAAAGGCCATGATTCTGAAAGTTTATTAACACAAATTGGTAGTGTGCCAGATATGGGCTACAGGTGTATTTTGCTGATTCTGATAGAAATAAGTCATAAAACAAAAAAAGAGTGCTTAAATAGTTTAACTATATTTAATCTGTCCTAAGGAAAAGAAACTCAATTGAGCTGAGTATCACATTTACAATTTCTGTGAGTTTACATCCAAACTCTCAATTCACTTAAATCAAATGAAGTATAAACAGTAGTCTGAAAATGTGGTGTTTCTTGTTAGTAAGCACAACAAGGAGATAAAACAGCTTATGAGAGAGAAGAAATATGCCTGGTTTTCTAGTTAATAATATGAAACAATGTTTCTCTCTGCCTACAGCATGAAGATCAAACACAATATATGAATGTATCTCTATGGTTAAGAATGTTGATTTTTCTCATTCTCAAATTTCTCAAGTTATACAATCTCTCTTCTTGTTTCTTCACCTATCTATATGTCAAGAAAATATTGCTGGCCATTTACAATGTTTTAATTCTATAGGGGAGGTAATTCACATTAAAAAGAAGAAAAAGAGAAAAATAGTTCTTCTCTAGAATCAAAATATTTGACTATAAAATAAACTAAGTTCCCACTATTCCACACATATAATTACTAAATTTTAACAAATGTTCTTCCTAATATTACACATTTATAGTTGAACAAAATATACTTAAAATGAAATAACTTAAGCAATAAAATTATGATTTACTCTATGCATAATAAATTAAAACTAGTCAGTCATGCATGATCTAATCCATTCCCACCCCATGTGTGCCTGATGCACCATAGATACTCCACAGACTCTCCCAGGCTGTGATGAATGAATGCAGAATAAAATCGAGAGTAGTTCAAAGTATTTATGGTACATTGAAGATAAATTTTGTGGCTGGTGAGACAAAAGATAAAAAATACAGGCTTATACTTTGTGTTGTTTGCCCCAGATTTATTGAGACATAACTGACAACAATCACATATATTTAAGACAAACCATGTGATGTTTTGACGTACTTGTACCTTGTGAAATTATTATAGCATGGTCAAGCTGATTAGCATCCATCATCTCAAGTAGCTACATTTTTTTCTATTTTGAGTGATGAAATTCAAGATCAACTCTTTCAGAAGATTTCACTTATACAGTACATTATTTTAAACTCTCTTCCCCACACTGTACATTAGTTCTCCTGAATTTACTCATCTCATTGTGCCTTTTGACCACCATCTCCCTATTTTCCTTTATCCACAACCCTGCCCTTTACTTCCTATGAGTTCAACTGTTTTAGATTATACATAAAAGTGAGATCACACAATATTTGTCTTTCTATTTCTGGCTTAATTCACTCGGGCATAATGTCCTCCAAGTATACCTAGGCTTTGGCAAATGGAAGAATTTGTTTTTTTATTCAATATTTTATTTGTGTGAGAAATCTTTTATCCATTCATCCACCGATGGACACGTAGTTGTTTCCACATCAAGTCAATTTTGGAGGATGCTGCAGTGGACATTGGAGTGCATATGTCTCTTCAAGGTCAGTGATGATATTTCCTACAGATATGTACACAGAAATGGGATTACTGAGCCACATGGTAATTCTATTTTTCAACTTTTTGAGGAATTGTCATACTGTTTTACATAATGGCTGAGCTAATTTACGTTCCCATATGTCTTTTTAAAATTTTTCTGATTTATGACAGTTTAAGAAAAAAATACACTACTTTTCCTGCACCACCAGAATTTTGAGATGCAAAGCTCCATAGTTAAATTCTCTAGTCCTCATAGTGTCACCACCTTTCACTCTTTTAAAACCTCTGCTGTAGTCTTATAGAGCAGCCCAGTATGGAAAACTTAGTCCATGTTACTTAGTACATGCTACCTATGGGGAACCATGGAATGGCACGGAGTTGGTGAGGTGTGGCTATAATCTAGTTGGGGAAAAAGAACAAAGACTAAGGAACAGTTAGGAAACTGGGGTGGTTTACAATAAAGACTTAATGGTGCACTGTAGATGAACCTCCACCATCTCAACAGCAAAGTTCTTTTAGCATCAAACTGTACTACCTTTTGCCAAGAAAAGTGCAGAAATTGTATACCCATCCTGCATCTATTAAATCTAAGCAATCATTCAAGTGGACAGTGAAATTGCCTACATTTCAATAAGATCCCGAACCCTTGGGAATCCTGTTTTATTTACATTTTTCCTCTACCACCAGGACCGTTGAGCAGCAGTTGAAAGGGCAGATTTGAAGGTTTCCCATCACTCCTTACTTTCAGATGAATAAAATTGTGTTTTGGAATCTTCCTTCACCTCTAAGTAGACTTCCCTTCACACATCACCTCATCACCTAATGAGAGAGGAAAATGAAACCCTCTTACTGACAACAATTTGGACTCAGTAGGGATGTGTTAAATCAACTGCCCCAGGACAAAAACATCTTTGTCACCCCACAATAGATGGGAACTGACAGATCTAAGAGGGGAAGGGGAATGCTCTTATCGTTTATGCTTTACAGCGTTAGCCTGCAGCCAGAACCACCTGGTGTCCTTTGCTGCACGCACAACACACACTGACATTTCTTTTAATCTATGAAAAAGCATAAACTCCACAGTGGCAGTGAAGTCCCAATGGTCCATTAGCTACTTGGAGGCTTTTCTGACATTACCAAATACTAGCAGAAATAGAGAGATGTTCAAAATCAATTTCACGTTTCAAAAACTTCCCATCTCACACTCAGCCTTCTTACAGGGATCACCACAGAAACACATGTAAGCAATACAAGGTTTGACAGCTTCCTTAAATATGCATGAAGTTCTTTTAATCACTTTATCCCCATTCTATTTTCACTAAAGCATACTCCAGTAAATTTTGAAGCATATTTCACAGCAGAAAAAAAAAAGACTTAGTTAAATACACATCTGTACCATTTATTCAAGAATTTAGGTCTATACAACTTAACAAAAGAGAATTTGCTTTTCCAGTCTCCCTTGTTCTTCATTTAATTATTCACTTTAAACAACAGAGTGAATGTAAAATTCAGGTGACCTAAAATTAACTTTAAAATTCTGCAGACTTTGATATCCATTCAAAAGCTACAGTCCTGAAGATGGAAAAACATAGATCAAGGTAGATGGAGTTATTTATAGCAGGATTAGATTTAATTTTTTTAAAGAATTTCCAAGACAATTATTCATCAATTATAAAGCTAATTCATTACTACTGCATTAGTTCTAGAATATCATTACCACAATACCTTAATTATATAATTGAAGAGTAATGTATTCCAGCATAAGATCCATAAATGAGTTAGCCTGACAATCACAGTTGCAGAGAGATTTCAGCCAGGGTCTTTTTGTGACATTTAGATATAATTTCAGAGCAAGAAGGATCAAATAGGTAAAAGTAATCTATTGACAATGTAATTTCAGCATTTAGATAAATAATAATCCTGTCAGAGAAAAATTCAGGGAATCTCTCTTATCTTCAACTTGAAGATCACCTTATTCTATAGCATACAAAATGTGGGCCTATCTGTCATCTTCAAGAAACCAGGGGAGTTGGTGTTTATCTGTCTGTCCCTTGTACTATGCACAGAGGCACCTTCATATATAGTAGGTATTGCGTAACTGCTTATTTGAATGAAGGAGTCTATTCAAGCTTTCTCTTTGGATTGGAATAGAAAAAAATCTCAAAACCGTATAACTGGCAAGAAAACACAACCTAATGTTCTCTGGAATTTTAGTTGACGTAAACATATGATAAGTTGTCATTAAAGATTTGAAAACAAAACTGAACAAACTAGAGGTTCAAATAGTAGAAATGAAACCAAAGACATTTTATTAGAGAATATATATATATATATATATATATATATATATATATATATATATATATATATAAATGTTTCCAAGTTTCTGAGTATCACGCTAATGTGACACATTTTCTGGTATAACTGCTCATGCTTACAGAAACAAGGGGTTAAAGTCACTCTGCAATGACTTAAAGGAAGATTTTTTTGTATCACCAGCTAAAGGGCAAGAGACTGTAAGGATGTTATTCCTAATGAGCTCAACATGTCACTAGAGGGTGACTGTCCTGCTTTGCAGAAAGCATCATAGGAGTGCTCTGGTCTGCCTTTAAGGAACCGTGCCCATAATGCCATCCTCACAAAGCAATGAGAGTAACATGAACAATTAGAACACCACACCACCACCACCCTCATCCTACAAAAAAGCAAAAATAGTACAAAATAAACAAAACACCTGTTTCTATTCCTTACACTAAAAAAAGAAGTCCGATCTAAAATGAAATTTTGGAAGATGTGAAGATTGCATTTCACATCCTCTGTCTTTTACAGTGTGCCTGTCCTATCCATATCAGTGAAATCATTGCTCTTATCAACCCAACAGACCTGAGCGCACCTTACCTAGCACATCCATGACCAGCAGCACCTACAGCATGAAAACATTTCTCCTCCACTGGCATGTCTGCCATTATTTTGAGAACTCACGCATCCACCAAGATGATATCAGGTACCTCCCTTGTTAAAATGTGATGACCTAGAATAAAGCCTGGAAAAATAAACAAGTATATAAGGAACAAATGAATTACCTTAATTATTCTATTTCTTCATTCATCATGCTACCAGGATATGAAATTGAACAAAAGAGACTGTGTTTGGTGAGTGTGTTTCAACACCCTAATTGATGACATGATGATAATGATAATGACTGATGCCTACAAGTGTTAAAATTAAACATAGAAGGAGTTTAATTATATATATATATATATATATATATATATATATATATAGTTTTTACTGCTTTTACTATTGTGCTTTTATGCTCCAGGAATCTTTAAAAGAATAAGACTTCATCTATAACCCACCATAATGCAAGACCTACTCTCATTCAGTAAGAAATGAGGCAATTGTTCAGGAGTAGATGTGATAGTACAGGCTCAGGAGAAAAAGGATGAGACATTTTTATTAAAGAAAATGGCTATTTCAGATAAGTCTAACCTACCAAAAAACCAATCAAGTATCCGTTGCATTCAGCTCCTAGCAACAGTGCCCAAACATCAAGTCTGAATTGGGACAAGATTGCCTTAATTGCCCTACAATTTCTCAGTGTGAAGTCAAGGTCAGTATTTTAATGTCAAATTCCTAGCCTTTATTTTGTAACCAAAGTTTAGAATTTCTTGAGAAATGTGGAGGGACACTTTAAAGTGGAATTGATAGCTGAGTAAGAATTTTTAGGGTCTTTGTCATCATACTCCATGAGAATAAAACTTTTTCAATCAAAAGTTTAGAACCATCCTAGTTAATGTGGAGGTCCACAGACTTATCATGTTGAAATTTAATTAGTATGGGAAGTAAAGATGGAAAAACTTAGTGTATTCACAGGGAAAAAAATGGAGGGGGTATGCAATTTTTAATGTAAACAACAAAAGTTTAAGAATCTCAGTGATATGAAATTTGTATGAGTATAAAACTCCTTTGTATGTAGAAATAAGCAAAAGTGCTATCTTAATTCAATTACAACTTCTTGTTTTTGAGGTACAAGTGGGCTGGAGAGAAGGCTCAGTCCTGGAGTGAATAGTGGGGGAGGTCCTTGCGCCAAGACAGACTGATAATGTAGTATGAGTAATAAATATTACTATATTAAGCCGCTAAGGTTCTAAGCTCTTGTTTTCAAAAGCCTGCCCTGCCCACCCTGTCCGATGCTGAGCCTTGGCATTCAAGGCTGACACAGCAGAGAGCAGTGTTGTGTTAAACAGTGTGTTCTATACAATTGGTCATTTATCAGGAGTCGATATGTTGTAAATGGTACAGGCTTTGCTCTTCTACTTCCTACCTGTATGTATTTGTCTCATCTTATTCTTCCTAGCATAGTTGTTTTTATTTTTTTACCTGAACATTATATGACTTATTATATGTAAATGTTGGGCAGAAAATAGTAACACATCAATTTTTTTTCCTTTCTTTTTATATAACCTTACAAGTGCCCAAAATCTTCAATGTTTTTTCATCTTATTATTAAGAATTAGTTATTAAAAATAATATTCAAATATCATGTAATATGCAGCATCATGCAAGATCTATTCTATCTTTGAAAGAGGAACATAACTGACTAAGATCTATAAACTATATTTTACAGATTTCCAATATGTATATTATAGCATATTACAGTTTGGATGTGAGGTGTCCCCTAAAATTTCATATTTGAGACAATGTGTCACAACCCAATAATTTCCAAAGGGAAATTATTGGGTTGTGACAAGCTTAACCCAATCAGGGAATTAATCCTTGATGGGATTAACTGGGTGATGGCTGGAGGCAGGAGGGGTGTGGTAGAGGAGGTGGGTCATTGGGGGCATGGCTTTGGCAAGTTCATTCTCTCCTCTCTCTCTCTCTCTCTCTCTCTCTCTCTCTCTCTCTCTCTCCCTCCCTCCCTCCCTCCTTCCCTCCTTTCTGATCATCAAGTGAGCTTCTGCCCTCCATCACACTTATCTGTCATAGTGTTCAGCCTCATCTTCAGTATTTTTGAACCAAAATTACCATCTGCTTCAACACCGTACATATCTTGGTTTCATATGTACTATTTGAACCTCTGCTCATCAGAACAGAGCCTTCAGCCTCTCCTTTCTCTTGAGATATAATACAGCCTAAGGTCTATGGATTGAGACCTCTGAAGCTGTGAGCTCCCAATAAACTTTTCCTCCTCTTTAATTACTCTGGTTGGATCTTTTAGTCACAGCAGTAATAAAGCTGACTAAAACAAACCAACTATAACAATAAAACAGATTATTACTTATAGGAAATGTAACACCAATACACCAAATAAAAGCCAAATCACCAGTAATACCTTTCTGTACATGGACATGTTTTAAGTTTGGTGATAATTCAGATATTTTTTTTTACTTTGTTTTTACATTGAGTACTGCTGATGATCATTAATGCTCCCTGACAGTTTCTCTATCCTATAAAGATCTTCTTTATGAATTTTAGTCATGATGGAGTAAATTATGTCTTCAAAAAAAGGTCCTCTAACTCTTAGTGATTTAAGTGTTCATTGAGATAAATCCTATGACTATAATGTGCTTCCATAGCAAAATATAGTAGTCTACATATTGGTGACAACAATTATAAATATCATATGGAGAACAAAATTAGGCAAAATGATTAATACAATGTAGCTCCAAAAAAGCATGCTGTATGTGTGAGTCAACTCTCCATGGCTATGACAAAGTACATGAGATTAAAACTTATAAAGAAGGGAAGATTTTTTGAGGTCCACATTTCACTCCACGGTGAGTTGTCCTGTTTCCTGTTGGTCCTATAGTGAAGAAGAATATCATGGCGGGAGGGTGGCATAGCAAAGTTAATCATACCATGGAAGCTGAGAAGGAGAGAGAGAGAGAGAAAGAGAGAGAGAGAGAGAGAGAGAGAGAGAGAGAGAGAGAGAGAGAGAGAGAGAGAGAGAGAGGTTCTGGATCCTGCTCTTCCCTTCAAGAACAAGCCCTGCAGTGAACTAACCCCCTTCCATGAAGCTCCACCTCTGAAAAGTTCCGACACAACCCAGTAATGACCAACCCTTAAACACAAGGCTTTGTAGAATCTTTAAGATTCAAACGACAACCACATAAACGACTATAGAAATCTGTATTTTCAATCATGCTGTTATATAGATTATTTTCACCTCCTATCCAGTCTGTAATTGTGTATAAACCCATCATGACCTGGAGTTCTTGCCAGAATAATCTCGTGATATTTAGGATGCAAGACTTCTGTGGCTCAAACTGGAAAGATCTCATGGTTTTTAATTTACTTTCTTCACACAAAAACTTAGTAATGTATTCCAGGCTACAATACATTGAACCTTTTGATAAAATAAAAAAACTAGGTTCACTAAAATTATCAGATGAACACTTCTGAGAAAATATGTCAGTGATTTGGCTGAATACGTGGCCTGGCAGATCATTATGTTGAAACACCTTTTCAATGACTAGTAATGGAATGAACCAAAATTACCATCTGCTTCAATACCATACATATCTTCCTTTTTTGATGGTGTGAAAAGTAATAGCAAACCCAAATTCACTGGAACTTTTTCCAAAACAAATTTAAAGTATAGAACATTATTTTGGCTTTCAGTAACTTATAATGTCTTTGCAGGTTTGTTTATAGTCTAGAAAATTTATGGGAAACCCATTATTAAATTTGTCCCCATCTATTAAAAATGAACACCATTCTTATATCAAAGTGAGAAAGATTGCTTTATATACTTTAAAGTATGCCTTAAGTGCAGTGTATATTTTTTGTCTCAGTTGTTTCTGGGTACCTGAAGAGATTCATGTAGAATGATCAAGAATGAATTTCCATATAAAATAACACAAAAGTATTGAAATAAACTCAAGCAGATCTTAAAATTGGCTCATCTTCCACACACCTCTCTGCTCCTGGCTCATACAGCATGCCGTAGGGAACCAAGAACACAATGACCACTAGGGTTGCCGTATTTGGGACATACTTGTGTTTGGATAAAGCATTCATTATTCATCCAGGATTTAAATTTAACTAGGGGTTCTGCATATTATTTGGAAACCCTGTTGACAATACAATTCCTTGAAATATTACAGTGGTCAAGTTAAATCATGGTTAATATTTCTTGTGTTTCTTTTCTTGGAATGAATTATTCATTTGTGCTGAGCAGTGTGCAAGCAATAATAAAGCCAAATACACATTTTTGTGACACTCCTGACAAACTGTTGCTATATTAAAGAAATAAATTACAAGTCCTATATTGCTCAGCAGCACCACTCTCATCCCTGTTTTTGAAGCATTTCAATCAACCCTGCAGTCTTCACCACATTGTAAGATATTAAGCATATATTTTATCTATCTTGGAGTAGCATTTTTTTCTTCTGAAACTTCACAGTTTCTTCAAATTTTTTTTTCCAGATAATGGTCAAACTGGCCATTTGGGTTATAAATTAGGTTTTTCATGGCTAATGTACTTCACATTTTCACTCATTATACAATTATGTCATCACAAGGCTCTGGTACAACATGAAAGGAATGTAAATGTCAAGATTGATGACGATGGCTCCGAGCCAGCTCATTAAAGGCAATGGTGTGAATAATATAACTGTGTTGCTTTTGAAAGAACAGAATATGTATTATCCACCTATCATGTGTACCAAAGCAGAATCATAAACATAGATCTCTAACTGCAGCCCATTTAAATGATGAAAGGGTGTATATTAATCTATGAAATAGATTTCACCCAGGGGAAAAATTGTTCTATTTATGAACCTTAAAACATTCAGTGCACAGAGAAGCACTTATCTGATGAGCATCCATGGTATGCAGATGTGTTTTACTAATGTTTCCTGCTAAGATAAATAGGTCACAGTCAGAAAAGATGCTGCCACAATTTACTAGAAATAAAGAAACTAAAAAAGAGCAACATGTAGGCAAATTTTTATGAAGCACAGAAAGTAAGTATTTTAAGCTACTGGACCTCCATGTTTGATGTATTTAATTCAAAAGCTATTGACAAAACATGACAATAAATATAAATATATACATATTACATAATATAATAGCCAAATGCATTTTCATACTTAGTATTCCCTAAAGGGAAGTTAATAAATCTCTTGGCAATGATTGTATGCTTCAGAACCAACTTTATTTTCAGAATTATGAAACCTCAATACATTTTTTTTCAGTTTAGAGGAAATTATTTAATGGTAATAGCTCCCTTTTGTTTACATTCATAATTAAATCAAGAAATTCCTGTTTACTCACCTAACTACAATTCTTACCAGAAAAACTCAACAGATTCTTCTCCATGATACTTGCCACTTAGATATCTTTGAAGCGTCATATCTTGTCTATATAAACAGCATCCACTAAGCCAGAAGATAGAGGATATTTATATTTTGTGGACTCTCACAGATGTTTCTGGGCCCATCTCCTACCTGCTGATACCCAAATTACAGATTCCAAGGAAGAATCAGATGTCAAGCAAAGTATGAAATAACTATTGTATTTGGGGACAAGGTAGACACTTCAAATATTCTAGTGTATAGTTGTCCATCAATATCAGTGAGGGATTGGTTCCAAGACTCCCAAGAGATACCAAAACCTGCAGGGGGTCAAGCCCTTTATGAAAAGTGTCCTAGTATTTTCATATGACCTATGCATACCTTAGGTCTAGTAATAATGTAAGTTATCTAGACCTAAAAAGGTCTAGATTACTTACATTATTTAGTACAATACAAATACTACATGAATCATTGCCATACTGTGTTGTTTAGGAAAGAATGACCCCCCAAAATATCTGGACACATTCAGTAACATAAACTTTTTCTCAAAAATTTTCTGGTTTTGGTTGATGATTATCACCCTTAGATGTTCGGTAATGATGCATTTTTGAGACTAGGATGTCAAAAATGTGAAAGATCGTGCATGTTGCCTAAGGTCTCCAAGATGACAAGTGGTAGAGAACATATCTGGACCCAGGACTCCTCATGGTAGCGAGGTCTCTTTCCCCATGACCTGTGATGGTTCACAGAGCAGAAGGAAGACTTTTGATGCTGGGTAAGTCTGACTCCATGCCCCGTTACCTTCTTTCTCCAATAGCATTTATAATGTTTCATTCCTGTTTCTCTTTCTTCTTGAATGATGTCATCTATGATTTGGATGTATCCCATCCAAAACTCAGATGTTGTCCAAAGTCATAGTGCTATGAGGGAGAGGCTTTTAAGAGATGATTAGGCCATGAGGGCTCTTCCTTTGTGCCTGGGATGAAGAGGATTCATGAAGAATAGAGTATGTTCTCTTGTCCTTCCAGCTTCTGTCTGGTGAGGACACAAATTTAGTGACATTGAAATTTGTCACTAAACATGGTGCTGTATCACTCTGTCAATCTATTTTTTTTAACTTTAGTTTTCTATAATGCTGCCCCTTGTCCCTAGAATAGCTTTGAACTCTACCTCCAACATTAAAATGTTTCAAATTTTTTTCCATATTTTTAAAATTGCTTCAAATAACATTTCCTCTATGAACCACAATCCTCCCCTCCCCTCTCTCTCATCTATCTCTTTCTGTGTGTGTGTGTGTGTGTGTACATGTGCATGCTTCTGCATCCTCAAAGGACTGTAAGTAGTGACTATGGAAATGATTTTCAGAGCTAGCCAACGACTCTCAGTTTAAAGCCCTGCATGGAGGATAAAGACACTAACTTTTCAGATGATGTTCTAGACATGACCCTTGTTCCCTCTTCAGTTTAATCTCTCTTTGTTTCCTTTCACATGGATTTTACCAAACTATCTTTACTTTTGCAAAGATAACAACCTTATCCATACTTCCTGAATGTTTTCATGCTGTTTAAAATAATGAGAACAATCTTCTTTCCTTGAATAGATAAAGTCCAGCTCATTTACAACCTTTGTAATAGGTAATTTTCAGAATTTTATAGGTAAAAAATTGGACAGCACAGTACATCTACTTTGATAACAAATAACAAAAATACTCAGTGGTTACAGCGACTTCATTTCTCACTCCCTTGTGTAGGCAGCTGAGGTTTGGCTGATAAACATTTTCCATGTACCTTCTCATTTATTGGGGGACCTAGGTAAAGGACATGTTCCTATTTTGATTTATTTTTTTTCCTGTGGAAAGAGAAAAATATTTAAATAGGTAGCAGAACTATTAAATGTCCTTTATAGTTGCCTCTTGAATTTCAGTGCTCACCACAACCTGCCACTGTCACTGGCAAAAGTCAGACACATGGATGAACTCAACAGGAACAGGAGGCCCTACATGTGCTAAGGCAAGGGTGAATTAATTTGTAATGGAAAAGTGAGTATTTGGAAACAATAATTCAATTCTACCTCTTTCATCCTCCTTACAAGTTTATTTGAATTATTTATCTCTAGATTTAAAAAATGTGATTTATTCAGCTTTATGACCCCAATAACTAGCACAGTTCCTGAAAAACAATTATGTTCATTAGTTGTTTTTTAAATAAATTATTATATGAATGAATGGATAAATAAATAAATAAATAAAAACTAATATAAAAATATTTCATTGAAGTTAATTTTGATAATTTTACTGTACAGACCATAACCAAAATGTCTTGAGGATATAGGTTTAATTCATGCTTCTATCTCTCTACACCCTCCATTCTTCATCATGTGAGTATATATTCAGAAAACCTTACTAAGCCATGAATAATATGTGACTATAGGGTAAGCAACTGTACATAACTTATGTGAAACTAACCACACCTGTAACTGGGTTTTAGAATTAATCCTAAGTGAGTCTGTCACGATCCTCCACTAGCTGCTCTTTAAGAAACACTTTGCTCAAAGTCTACTGATTTACATGTTAATCACAACTGAAAAGCAACATCCAGACTTTGGCTTTAATAAAGATATTCAAACTGTATCCTAGAACAGTTGACACAAATAATTAACCATTTTATTACTGTCATCCATGGAGAAAAGGAAGAAAGTAAAGGCCATTTCCCTTAAATATCCTTTTCCTCTCCCAAGAAACTAACCAAGTTAAAGGAAGAACAAGCACAAGACTGAGCCTGAATATTCAGATCAATGTTATATCTCAAAGAACAACAGCATTCTCCGGTGTATACTGGGAATTACAACAACTTATTGTGTCACATGCAGAGAGGTGCATGCAAAAAAGCTTGGGATGCAGGTTACACAATGGGACAAAGCAAGCTATGTTAGTGAGGTCACTGAGACTGTAGTCTGACTTTTGAAACCCTCTCCCTGCAGTGGCTGGTGTGGAATTAAGGACACAAGAGCCATGAGAGATGGAGATGCTATTCTCTGGCATAGCCCCAAGAGGAATGGGCACGTTATCTATCCAGCCTGACATTACTGGGCTTCCTGAATAGTATCAAGAGAGTTGCAGGCACGACTTGGTGAAGAACAGACAACTGTAGAGGAGTTATCTGACCAGGCTGTTGCCACTGGATATTCCCCATTAGCATTTTTCAATAAAACTTGTAATAAAAAGAAATAAATAGGGAAAATATAGAAACTCTATAAAAATGATCAATTTTTTGCTTATTAAACCTAGCCCTGGAAATCATACTGTGAATGCAAGTTTGTTTGACTGGGTTTGTTTTAAATAGATCTGTGTAATGAAAATTCAAGGAGGAAGAACTATCTACCTGCAAAGACATCAAATCTCTCCATCAAAACAAAGTCAACACATATACATCTGCTCCATTTTTAAAAAAGCTAAATTTCTTATTTCATTGCATTTTCTTGAACAGCATGGAACTGAATAGAAAAATAAGCTGCAACAGTTACTAAGAGAGTGAGTGGAAATACTATGCAATGGTTACTTGTTCAGTTGGTGAGAAACCTTGACAGAGCCAGCATCTGTCACTGACAAGGACACTCCGCTGACCACAAAATGATGGTGCGGCTATAACTGGTATCATTGTTGGCACTTTGTCCTGAATTTGCATGACTTTGTAATTGATTCCATCCCAGGCTTGCCTGTCCCACTGATGTTCTGTTCAGACTGTCTAATTTAACATCTTACTAAATTTCCCACCACACCTATAGTAATTTTTCCTGTTCCTGGTGCTCAATTTTGAGTGATTTTTTTTTCTAACAAGCTAAATTAAGTACCTGTTGAGAACAGAGAAAGCATAATAAAAACTAATTTATTTGTCACAGTTGGGGAAGGAGGACCTGAAGAAAGTTTCAGGACACCTGGTAAGAATCATAAAAAATAGGCATTCTGAAGGGAATGTTTCTAAAATATATACAAAAAATCCTTGTTTTCTTAAAAAAAATCACTCAAATCTATACTGCTATTACTATATTCCATATGTATTTCCATACTATTTTCCTTGTTTTATGAAGGCTGTCAATTATTGTATTGTTTAGTGTTTCCATTATCCATGATATACATCCCTGTACATATTTTCTAATTCAGTACTAGTTATCAACAATAAAACTGGTAAAAAAAATTAGATTCCAAAAATTCTATGAATTTCAAGTGAAGAGGCTGGGAATAAAACCTATTTAAACCAAGTGAAATGCAAGCCCTAATGGTATATTGCTACTGTTATTGTTTACTTCTACATCATGTTTTTTTTCAATTTTTTTTTCTTCCCAATTACTGTTCATTTTGGTAATTAAATTTGCCCCAATATTTAGGTCTGGTTCTTTGCTGAAGCTGATAGACAGGTAAATTAAACATACTAGAATTTTCCAAAAACTGTAGGGCATCATTTAATATAAAATATCTTATTATTTTTATCAACCTCCAGAAAATAAAAATCCTTCCCGTGAAACTTCTCTTATACCCTAGAATGTTTTATTATGTGTTCAGTAAATGACTACTTATGGACTCACCTATGTATGCACTTTTATCTTGCATTGTCCAAAACAAAAGAATAGGAGTGGAAGGAGGTGGCTGAGACGCTCCTGGAACTGCCTGCTCAGCCTCCTTGTTGTGCTGATCGACTTCCCTTTGTTCTGGTTTTCACCATGAGGTATCATTTCTTTCAACCTGATTGTACGACCCTAACAGTTTTCCCTCCAGTCATCTTGATCAGTTGCTTTATCAGTGTTGTCTAATTAACCAACCAAACAAAGCTCAGCTCTAAGACCTGAAAAAGCGTAGCACCACGTTCGTGTTTATTTTCCTGGCTTAGTTGGGAGAACACAACACTGTTCTGTGACCAGATGTTCACTATAGTTTTGCTCTAAAACTTTTGAACGTTCTGATATATAACTCCTGTCTTCTTTATAGGAACATCACACACACACACACACACACACTTGAAAAGAGAAAGTTTTTTCCCAGGATCTGAGTCAAATGTAATACATCACGGCAGTATTGGCTCATAATAGCGGCTATTATTTTTTGTTTTATTATTAATGTTGTCAAGTGTATGTTCAGTGTCTGGGTCTCTGTGATCTGCCCGAGCAATTTTGCCTTGATTGACTTTCTAGAGGTTTCCATGAAAAATATACTTGTTAGATCCTTCAGTGCAAAGGAGTCAGCTGCCCTTCCCGGAACACACCCCATGCTGAGGTGACAAACAGGACACAAGCAGGACATGAGCCTTCTGTGTGCTCAGGAACCCCTGCCCTCCTGCTTTCATGTCTACTCTCATATTACGTCATTGTCCTCCCCACAGTAGCCATTGAGACTCTATTAGGCCACATGTCCCATCTCAATCATTAAAATGTTGGGAGCCAAGCAACTTTGGCAAGAACCACCCTTAAGGACCCGTGTGTCACGCTGACCCACCTTGAGCACATTTCATTCCTGTCACCACTCTGTTAATGTCACTTCAGATTTCTAAAATGCAATGTTATCTCTCTCATGGTTTCATTAGGTGAAACGGGTTAGATTATGGTACTTTGCAAACCCATCGACATAAATTCACCTGCCTCACTAACACAAATAAATCCAGCATCCAAAAAAGAAGAAAAGGAAATATCCAAGCACTGCCAGCACTCTACTTTCCGATTCACCCGGGCTGATGTGGGGAGCAAGACTGCAGCTGCATGTCTACCAGCCCTTGGAATCCATAGCTGGTGGCTGTAAGCCAAGACAAGGCAGATGGGACGCTGGTGTTTAGTTACAGTGGGCGTGATGTTGGCAACGACGTTCAATTGCAATTCTCCCTGTGAACAGGTCTGCCCTCCTCAGGAAAGAATGAAGGCATAAGCAAGAACTAAAGATGGAGGATGATTTGATAGTGTCTGTGGGGACAAGCAAAGCTCTCAGTTCAATGACAGTGTTATAAATATTATAATAGAGTTATTAGTGAGTGCAGACTGAAAAGCAGCTGGATGGAGCAGTCGAAAAACGCTGTAGCCTCAGGCCTGAATATGAGAGTGTACAGCTGAAAAGACTGCATCAAATGTTCTGTTCTCTACAGTGGTGCAGCCAGAGGAAGACACAGCATGCTCCGCTACTGGCTCCAGGGAATGGGTGTCTCATTACTCAGAAGGTTTACCTGGTGTTTGCTCCTGAGGAACAGCAGTGATGATAAGTGTGTCTCTGGTTGCAATATTGGGAACTGCAAGCCATGTCTCTGGAGAAGAGGAGAGAACTTAAGACACGATTAATAGTGCTTTCTTGAATATAAAATTCCCCAGGTCCCTTGGAACATGGCTGCATAAGCATGAATAAGAGAGAATGTTGCCACTTACATTAGGCTCATCAGCTATTTGCAGGTATACTTAGGCACTGATGGGTCGCTATCTAAGGTGAAGAGATCAGAGAAGCCCCACACGCACGGGAAGATTCCGAAGAAAAACAAGAGAAACAAATTATTATTCAAAGCAATACTTAAACTAGAGATTACTAAGCACATCCAGGCAACTCTTCTGCCTTAATAACTCCTAATTGTTTTAGGAATAGTGGGTATCCATATTAAGTCCAGACCTCAAAAACACATAGGACAGATATGCCAACTGGGGACATCAGTGATGAGAGGAAGCCAGTAAAATGCAGAAATAGATTCATGCAAAGAGGCTCCTGTGTGTGGACGGGAGTTAATCTGTGGCCTACACATGGCAGTATAGTCACTCAAGTTGCTCTAACGCATATACAGCAGGAAGGGTTTAAGTAGGGTGTAATATAAAACAGTTTCTATGGTGATATTAGTGCTTGAATCAAAGTAAGAGAATTTACTTCTTAAATATAACCATTTTGACCACAGGTAGAGTCTGAGAAAAATAAATGATAATTTCAAAAGCAACATTTTAGGAAAAGTCATATAGAAATGAGCTTATTATTCCTTGAGAGGTAGTTTCCAAGGAACAACTTATCCTAAAGCCTTTAAAATAGTGTCCCCATGAACAGTGATCTTCCAGGAAAGATGAACTGATGAAACTAGAGTTGCCTAAGACTTAAGAATCGACTAATGGATAGGAGGAAACTGATCAGGGAGGTTCCGGGTCAGTGTAGTTAAGGATACTGGAAGGGTCAAAAATACAGAAGCAGCTGTCGTGTGGTCAGAAGGCAGCACCTCCAGGATGAGTTCAGAGCCTTGCCCACCCAATGACAAATGGGTGAGGAGAAAGTGCAACCTTGGAAGGCGGGTGTACAGGGCAACTCCTGAAGGTATCACAAGGTAGTGACGTGGGTTGGTTAATATCGGATGAGAAGTTAAGAATAGAATATTTTATTTATTAAAAGAATACAGAAGGATAGACCACTGACTCATAAGTTCCCTTCACAATATGAGGATGTAGAAGCCCATTCCTGAGAAATATGCTACAGGTGATTCTGCCAGTGACTGGCCACTATATTCTTGCCACCCTCGGCAACCATTCCCATAGCAAGCTTCCTGAGGACAGGAGCCAGCACAGCCTCCCTGAAGGACAGGACAGGAGCGCAGGAGAGTTTGAAGCTCTGAAGTATCCCATGAACCATGACTACTAACAGGAGGTGGTGGGCCAGTTTCTCACTCTTCTGGAGGAGCAATTCTGAGGGCTACTCTACACAGAGCCCTGACTTCTGACCTCTATAATATACTCATTTAGTGCAAGACACACTGAGTCACAAGTGGAAGAAGCAGAAATTGTACAAGGTGAGAATATACAATGAAGCAAAGAAGTTGGAAAGTAAGAGGGCAAGGAACAGGTGGAGGGGTGTCTTCAGGCTAAGACACTGGTGGTACCTGGGAGGGTCAGAGATGAGTTCTGAGTGTCCAACTTCTTCTTTATGGTCCACCACTCAGGGACATTTCATGATTGGAAACTCTGCTGTGACCTAGGATTCAAGTCCAGAGCTCACTTTCTCAGTGTCCACTACCTGGCATAGCAGGGTTCTTCAGATGATGAGACACACCTCTTCTTTTGGAATTCTGGTTTTTACTTCTGGTATGGTATGCTTCTCCACTTTCTATCTCAATATTTTGGAAAAGTAGAGACAATGATCAGGTAAGGGAAAGCTTATTCCAGACTTCTGAGCAACTGGAAGCTTCTTTATGCTGTTCTTCTTCCCACTTCCCTAAATCAGCTCTATTGGCAAAGGGAGAAATCTGAACTCTCAAGACAGATTAGAACATTATCATTCCAGGGAAAAAGGAGAAACTTTGTGCATATAGTATGTGGCTCCACGGTGAAATCTCAAGCAATGTTTCAGTGACCCTGGATTCAGTGATAAAGAGAGTTCACAATACCTGCAGGAGAACAAGGAGCCCCAACCCTTGATCATCGGTCCCCTTCCCATCCTAGGTGGAACGGCCAAGCCTTTGTGTTTGGGTTGATGTGGAGGAACTGTGGAGCTTCTGAGAGATGCTGATCAGAGGCAGGGGTCCTAACTCTGCATGCTAGGACAGCAATGCTGTGCCCTTGTCAAGGAAAAAAATACTTCCTGAAACACCAACTGATCACATAGAGAAAAAAGTTCTTTGAGTTTTCCAATGTAGAAATATAAGAAAACATTGTTGTGCCTTTGTAAATGAATAATAGCTTAGTAACACAGAACTTCATTAATTCCAATAGCAAGTCATGATTACTGAATACCCACACCCGCCCAAAGAGAGGAAAGACTTGAATCTGAGCCCTTCTTTTTTTTTTTTTAATTTCTTCTTGTCTTTCAGACTCAATGCAGATATAGGAAGAGGGAAAGGATGATGAACTGAGTGTTACTGAGTGGCTGTTTTGGGCCTGTTCATCCTGAACTCTCCAAGGTTACCCATCATCTGTCTTTTCGTGAATTACTGTGCCCAACAACTAAGGCATAATTTGTGCAGAACAGAACTTTTTATAAATAAAATGAAATCCCTCAGATTGAAAGCTCACAGATAGGGAATCAGTGTGGAAAATATCTCATAAAAGTTGATTTAGAAAGAGGACTGGAACTTTGTTTTGATGGTGTTTACCCAAGAACAAAGGCAAAGGCTGGAAGATAACTTTCTGCGGGCCATGATCGGGTCAGCTTCTGGGAATGTGTGAAAAGAAATGACTTTCGGGAAGTAAATATGCTGAAATTGAGAGAACAACAACAACAACAAAAATAACCCTTGGGCTTATTTAAGTAAGATAGTTGCACTTATCCATTGACTTCACACTTGGGCTGCAGCATGGCAGAGTCCAGGTGCAGGGAGATTCCTTGGTTGGATATTCATGCAACCATCCTGCAGAATCTTGGGGTCTGGAGTTTCTAGGTAGACACAGACTATACCTCTCAGGAAATTCTAAAATCCTAAAACCAATAACTATGTCCTAAATGTATTCCCTCCCTGTACCCCAGGGAGCCTGTGACCCAGCCAGCCCCCAGCAGGATGTACCCAGGAACTGCAAGGCACTGCTACCATCTTTGAGGAGGTGTGTTTTGTTGGCAAATAGAAAATTATCCACCAAGCAATCCTGAGAGTAAAGTTTAACACCACGTTTCTCTTCCTCTAGCCAGCAAATTCATTGACTCATTGGGACATGCCCTCTGAGGAGGATTTCTGCGATTTGTAATCAGTGATATTTATTCTTAACAGCATTTTATCCTTCAAGTAGAAGAGGAGAGTTCTTTTCCTGTGCCATTTCGTGGACTGAGGTTTGGCGCTGAAGGAATTTGGGGTTTGAGAAGGGAGGGGCCAACATTAGCTTTAATAGAGAGTGTTTAGGCTTTAAAATATGATTGGGGAATGGGAAGGGAGGTAGAGAACCATACCCACTACCCTCCAGTCTTCTTAATCTGCTAAAATGACATAATCAAAAAACATATAATTGTCTTGTATGTCATTGGGCATGTAGATGTGAAGAAATCAAGTGTAAAATCATTCAGAAACTCTTCAACCTGGGAACACTAGGTGAAAATCGAGCTCTGTGATTTGGCTCAGGTAGTCCTTTCTCCCCAGCTGCTTCACTGATCTCAATCAGTCTACAGCTGTGTAAAGTAGGATTACAGAGACATGACTGGGTCAGGAAGTCTCTCACTGAGCAGGAAGGGTAAGAGACAAATAGTTTCATGTGTTATCAAAGTAGAAACTGAAAAAATGAAAGATAGCTGGATCCTGAGTTCAAACATGGGGACACATTCTCTGACCCTGGGTCTCTTAGAGGGAATAGGACCAACCCAAAGACCTTGATCCATTCTTGATACAACCTGGGGAGAATGGATGTGCTCCCTCCACTTATCTTAGCCTTAAGGAAACTGGGCAGAGGTCCAACCCATTGTCCTTCCCTACCCTCTTCTACTGTGAGGAATCACTGGAAATCAAGTGACAGAAAACACAGGTAACGGGATTAAACAACAAAAGGGAAAGAACTGGCTCATGGAACTGCCATCTCTGGGAGCAGGATTGCTTTCAGGCAGCTGACTTATAGTAGGGGTTTCATTGATAGCCTTGGGATTCTGTTTCTTTTATGTCTTGGCTCGATTCTTTTGTGTTTTCAGTTCTCAGGCTTTAAGTGGTGGAAACTTGATTTCCAACAAGTTCAAAGTGACATCTTCCCAGGTTCAAGTGCAGCTGAAAACACAATGATTCCTCTCTCAGAAGAGTCTCCATAAGTCTCATTGTTCCATTTGACTTTATAAAGTGGCATCACCTGTCACATGCTTAGGGAAAACGGTGGAAGACAATTCTACCTACACACGGGCAGAAACTAAAGAACACAGCTGCTTTTTCTTAGAAATAAATCTTGATGCTTGTTTTTCAAGCATGAAACAAGCATGAAACAAGTGGAAGAGAGTCCTCTGCCGTGAAATCAAAATGAGCTGTATTTCCCTGTGACCAAAAACATCCTCAATGAATTGAGCTCCAAAACAAACAATGACAAATTTCCACATGACCTGGTTTTTAAAATTATCTCTCACCTCAATAGAAAATAGATCTTAATCCATTAATCCATTTATACAGTTCACCAATTATTCAGGTTATAAAAAAAATTTAATTCCTTTGTCACCATTGGGCATGAATGTTCATCAAGGAACAAAACAATAATACAAAGAAAAAAAATCTGAGAAAACAGAGATTGAATAAAATCGTAGTTGTGCTGCCACTCTCTTTCAGCTCTGCAAGCCAGGAAAAGATACATGGGATTACGCTGCCCATAGGATACATTTATGTAGCACTGCAGTTCACCTGACTGCCCAGTGACACTCCCATATCTCAGTGAGTGTCAAAAAAGAAAGAAAGAAAGAAAGAAAGAAAAACCTCTGTGCTTCATTGATCTTTTTTATTGTTTTTAAATTTTTTAATATTGTTGTATATTTGTCATACAGAATGGTAGGTTTCACTGTAGCATATTTGCATATTTTTATAAGGATATAACATAATTTGTTTAATTTCACTCTCAAGTACCTCCTTGTGTTCCCCACTCCCCCCTCATCCCTAATGGTCTCTCTGATCTGACCACAGAATGAGATTGTCCACTATCATCTTTCTTATTCAGTATAGTGCAAAATGTTTTAGCCACAGCAATGGGTCAAGACAAACAAAACAAAAGGTATATGTATAAGAAGGATAAGTTAAAGTTGTTTGCAGATAATGTGATAAAGTATACGGAAAAATCTAAACCCTCAAGCAAGAAAAATTATTAGAGTGGTTAAGTAAGTTCAGTAACATTGAAAGATACAATAACAACATGCAAAAATTGGCACCAGTAACAAGATTGGTGAGAACAAAAACATTAAAGAAATTCAACTCACAATATAAAAATGGGAATAAATCTAACAAAGAAAGCAAAATGCTGATGAAAGAAACTTAAGATACGAAAAATGAAAGCTCTTATTTTATATATTGGAAAAATTAATATTTTTAAAATGTACATACAACTCAAAATGAGTTACAGATTTAATATAATCACCATCAAAATACCAAGGACATCCTTTACAACACTAGAAAACATTTCTAAAATTCAAATCGAAGCACAAAATATCATGAACAGCCAATCTTGAATAAAAAGATCAAAGCTGATGGTATCATAATACCTGCTTTGATACATACTATAAAGCCATAAAACCAAAACAGCGTGGTGCTGGCATAAATACACACAGATCAATGGAGCAAAATAGAGATCCCAGAAATGGATCCATAAATCTACAATCAACTGATTCTCAACAAAGGAGTCAGAAATATACATTGGGAAAAGAATCGCTTCTTCAATAAATGATGCTGAGAAAATTGGAAACCACATGCAGAAGATTAAAACTTGAAGCCTATCTCTCACCCTGCACAAGAATCAACTCAAAATGAATCCAAAACCTAAATGGAAGACAAAATTACTAAAGAAGAAAAAATCAAAGAGGAAACATTTCAAGATATTTGCATAAGCAATGATTTTCCTATATGAGGCTGCAGGTACAAGAACAAAAACAAATCTATATAAATGGCCTTATATCAAGCTAAAAAGCTTGGGCAGAGTAAATAAAATAATCAACAGATGGAAGAGACAATCTACAGAATGCAGAAAATAGTCACCAAGTATGTCTGACAGAAGATCAATATCCAGAATATGTAAAGAGCTCAAAAAGCTTAACAAAAAGTAATCACCTAAAAAAAATGGGCAAATAATTTGAATAGGCACTTTCAAAAGAAATAACAAACTTCCAACAACTATGTACAAAAAGATGCTGGATGTCATTAGTCATCAGGGAAATGCCAATCAAATTTTCAAGGGGATATCCTCTTACCTCAATTACAACAACTACTAAGCAAAAGCAAAAATTCTAGCAAATATATAATTTTAAAAGGAACTTATATACATTGCTGGGGTTGGTGTAAAGTCATACCAACATTATAGAGAATACTAAGGAAATTCTGCAAATAAATATAAATAAAGATCTACCACCTGAACTGAGTACATTTTCAAAGGAATTTCAATGAGCGTAACAAAGAGATACCTGCATGTCCAAGTTTACTATGGAACCATTCACTATAGCTAAGATATAAAATCCTTCTAGATGCCCATCAATGGATAAATGGATAGAGAAAATTTTATTTTATATATACATATATACATGTGATTTTTCATTATAAAATATTACTGGGCCATTAAGAAGAATAAAAGGTTGCCGTCTGAAAAAAAAATGGATGCAACTAGGTAACATTACGTTAAGGAAATAAGACAGACACAGAAATACAAGTACTGCATGTTGTATCTCACACATGGACATTTGAAACAAGTCAACATGTGTGTAGAATAGTGATTTCTAGAGGGTGCAGGAAGAGACAGAGGGTAGACAGATAAAGAGAGCCTGAATTTGATTGCTGCATGTGGAATGCATGCATTGAAATATCACACTAAACCCCATTAATCTTTACAATTAATTCATGTTAATCAAGACTAAAATTTTTAAAAACCAGCCTTGATATATAAAGGAAGAAGCTTTTCTCATTTCTTGCTTTAACACATTGAGCAAGTTCCCCCAAGCAATGGGGTGCTTCAGGAACACTGTTTACATTTCTTTCAATTTGCATAATTCTGTTGCTAAGGAGATATTGAACACTAAGAACAAGAACTAAATAGACTTAATAAATTATTTATAATGTCAATAAGAATTTTTGAGATCCTTCCTTCAAAATTAAAGTGCGATTTCAGTATTTTAAAGATTCTGAGAACTCTCTCTACTCTGCTTCCCATAAAGAGGTGGTGATGTTTAAATGTGAAAGAATAAAAAATTACTAAATTCCAAAGGTTTTAGAGAAGTTTTGCCAAATCTTAAAGAACAGTTAATCTTTTAATAAATTATTTATTTATTCTAATTTATTATGCACAATGGCAGAATGCAATTCATTTCATATTACACATATAGAACACAATTTTTCAAGTCACTGTACACAAAGTATTTCGCACCTTCGTGCTTCATACATGTACTTAGGGTGATGATGTCTAACTCATTCCATTATCTTGCCTACCCCTTTGCCTCCTTCCTCCGCTCATTCCTCCCATGTTCCCCTCCCATCTGCCATTAAGAGTCGGCATCCTCATATCAAAGAAAACATTTGGCCTTTGGTTTTTTGAAATTGGCTTATTTCACTTAGCATTATATTCTCCAACTCCATACACTTATCTGCAAATGTCATGATTTCATTCTCTTTTAATGCTGAGTAATGTTCCATTGTGCCGCAGTCTGGCTGGGCACAAAATAACTGAGCCACCACAAAGCCTTGTAGATTCAAACAGCAACTCTTTATTCCCTAACACTCACCGGCACTCTACATGCACATTCTGGAAAAAATCCACTCCCTCCACCGGGCTCTGCATACCAATACTCTCAGAACTCAATGGGAACTCCAAAGGAGCAGCGCTTGAGGCAGCAGGATCAGGATCCGCCCTAATCCTGGAGCCACCCTATTCCCAGCAGGATCCACCCTAAACCCGGAGCCTCCCTAAACCCTGAGCAGGGTCACCTTTCAAACCAAAATGCCATGCGTCTTTCCTACTTGGCTATGGCTCTGAGCACCATTGTGCATATATAACCAAAGATTCCCTATCCATTTATCTACTGAAGGACATCTAGGTTGGTTCCACACTTTACCTATTGTGAATTGTGCTGCTATAAACATTGATGTGGCTGTGTCCCTGTAGTATGCTGTTTTTAAGTCCTTTAGGTATAAACCAAGGAGTGGGATAACTGGGTCAAATGGTGGTTCTATTCCCCATTTTCCAAGGAATCTCCATACTGCTTTCCAGATGGGCTGCACCAATTTGCAGTCCCACCAGCAATATATGAGTGTGCCCTTTCCCCCACATCATCACCAACATTTATTGTTTTTGTATTCTTAATAGCTACCATTCTGACTAGAGTGATATGAAATCTTAGAGTAGTTTTGATTTGCATTTCTCTAATTGCTAGAAAAGTTGAACATTTTTCCATATGTTTGTTGATTGATTGTATATCCTCTTCTGAGAAATGTTATTTCACTTCTTTGGCCCATTTATTGATTGGGTTTTTTTTTGGTATTAAGGTTTTTGAGTGCTTTATATATCCTACAGATTAGTGCTCTATCTGATGTGCTTGTGGTAAAGATTTGCTCTCATTTGGTAGGCTCTCTATTCACCTCACTGATTGTTTCTTTTTGTGAGAACAAGATTTTAGTTTGAATCTATCACATTTTTTGATTCTTGGTTTTAATTCTTCCACGATAGCAGTCTCATTAAGGAAGTTGGAGTCTAATCTGAAATGATGGACATTTGGGCCTACTTTCTCTTCCATTAGGTGCAAGGTCTCTGGTTTAAATCCACTTTGAGTTGAGTTTTGTGCATGGTGTGAGAGAGAGAGTTTAATTTCATTTTGTTACATGTGGATTTCCAGTTTTCCCAGCACCTTTTGTTGAAAAGGCTATCTTTTCTTCAGTGTATGTTTTGGCACCTTTGTCTAATAAAAGAAAACTGTAATTATGTGGGTTAGTCTCTGTGTCCTCTATTCTGTACCATTGGTCTACATGTCTATTTTGGTGCCAACACCATGCTGTTTTGTTACTATTGCTCTTAGTATGGTTTAAGGTCTGGAATAGTAATGCCACCAGGTTCACTCTTCTTGCTAAGGATTGCTTTGGCTATTCTTGTTCTCTTATTTTTTGAGATGAATTTTATGATTGCTTTTTCTATTTCTGTGAGTAATACCATTAGGATTTTGATTGGGGTTTCATTGAATCTATATAGTGCTTTTGGTAGTATGGTCATTTTAACAATATTAATTCTGCCTATCCAAGAACAAGATAGATCTTTCCATTTTCTAAGGTCTTCTTTAATTTCTTTCTTTAGTGTGTTGTATTTTTCATTGTAGAGGTCTTTCACCTCTTTAATTAAGTTTATTCCCACATATTTTATTTTTGAGACTATTGTAAATGGGGTGGCTTTCCTAGTTTCTCTTTCAGAGGATTTGTCACTGATGTACAGAAATGCCGTTCATTTATGAATGTTAATTTTATATCCAGCTACTTTTCTGAATTCATTTATTAGTTCTAGGAGATTTATGGTGGAATGTTTGGGTCTTCTAGATGTATAATCACATCATCTGCAAATAATGATAATTTGGGTTCTTCTTTTCTTATCATATCCCTTTAATTTTTTAATCTGTTTGATTTTTCTGGCTAGAGTTTCAAGAACTCTGTTAGATAGAAGCAGTGATAGAGGGCATCATTGGCTTTTTCCAGTTTTTAGAGGGAATACTTTCAATTTTTCTCCATGTATAATGATGTTGGCCTGGGGTTTAGCATAGATAGCCTTTACAATGTTGAGGTATGTTCCTGATATTCCTAGTTTTTATAGTGTTTTGAACATGAAGGGATGCTATATTTTATAAAATGCTTTCTCTGCATCTATTGAGATGATCATATGATTTTTATCTTTGAGTATATTAATGTGATGAACTACATTTATTGATTTCCATATGTTGAACCAACCTTGCATTCCTGGGATTAAACCCTACTTGATCATGGTGCATGATCTTTTTGATATGCTTTTGTATTCAATTTGCCAAAATTTTATTGAGAATTTTTTCATCTGTGTTCATTACAGATATTGGCCTGAAGTTTTTTTTTTTTTTGGTTTGGTTTGGTTTTGATGTGTCTTTGTCTGGTTTTGGAATCAGGGTGATATTGGCCTCATAGAATATGTTTGGAAGTGTTCCCTCTTTTTCTATTTCATAAAATAGTTTGAGAAGCATTGGTGTTAGTTCTTCTTTAAAGGTCTTGTAGAACTCAGCTGTGTATCCCTTTTCTTGGTTGGTAGGTTTCTGATACACTTTCTTCTCAGTAGCACATGAATCTTTCTCTAAAATAGACCATATATTATGCCACAAAGCAAATATTTGTAAATACAAAAAAGTAGAGATACTACCCTGCATTCTATCAGACCATAATGGAATGAAATTAGAAATCAATAATAAAATAATAAAATAAAAGCTACTGCAGCACATGGAGACTAAATAATATGCTACTGAATGAACAATGGGTAGCAAAAGATATCAAGGGGGAGATTAAAAAATTCTTGGAGGTAAATTAGAACACCAATAAAACATATTGAAATCTCTGGGACATGATGAAGACAGTTCTAAGAGGAAAGTTAATTGCATGGAATTCATTCCTTCAAAGAAGAAAAAGTCAACAAATAGATGATCCAACATTACATCTCAAAGCCCTAGAAAAAGAAGAACAAACCAACCCCTAAAACAGTAGAAGATAGGAAATAACTAAAATCAGAGCTAAAATCAGTGAAATTGAAACAAAAGAAACTATTGCAAAAATTGACAAAACTAAAAGTTGGTTCTTTGAAAAAATAAATAAAGTTTTTAAACCATTAGCTATATTAAAGAAGAGAAGGAGAGAGAAAAAGGAAATATTATGATGGACACTACAGATATACAGAAGATAATTAGAAATCATCTTGAAAATTTGTACTCCAATAAAATAGAAAATATCGAAGGCATCAACAAATTTCTAGAGGCATATGATATGCCCAAACTAAATCAGGATGACATATACAATTTAAACAGATTGATTTCAAGGAACAGTTAATCTTACGTAGGCTGTCTTCTAAAATTTCCTACCCAGCATACTTCATAGGTTAAATTATAACATGAATTGCTATAACATTGCAATTGTCATGGTTTTTCAATAGTTTGAGTGTGTCCTTCAAAGATGCATGTGTTGGAAGCTTGGTCTCCAGGGTGACAATTTTAAGAGCTTGTGAACACCTTAAGCTGTGAAGACAGGAGCAGGTGTTTAAGTCATTGAGGATGCTACTATAAGAAAAAAAAGTAATAGTTCTTCCAGGACTCTATCTTAAAAATCTACCAGAGTGAGTGGTTATAAAAGAGTGAGCCTGGCCCTTGCTTGCATTGTTTTTTTTTTGCATGTAGGTTCTGGGGTTGAACTCAGGGGCACTCAACCACTGAGCCACATCCACAGCACTATTTTGTATTTTATTTAGAGACAAGGTCTCACAGGGTTGCTTAGCACCTCGGTGTTGTTGAGAAGCTGGCTTAGAACCCATGTTCCTCCTGACTCAGCCTCCTGAGCCTCCAGGATTACAGGCATGTGCCATTGCAGCCAGGTCTTGCTTACTTTTATGTGTTTCTGTTTTATGACACAATTTCTTCTGAACATGCTCCCTAAAGCATGAGGACTTCACCAGAGACCAGATGGATGGTGCCACCCAATCTTGGACATTCAGCCTCCCAAACTGTGATCTAAATGAATCTCTTTTGTTTATAAAGCACCAACCCCAGGTATTTTGTAATAACAACAGAAAACAGATGTACTACAGAAATATTATCTGTTAATTTTAAAGAAATTTAATTATCTGGATCAGGGAATCTGAAGCTTTTTGTGATGTTGGGTGAAGTCTATGTAGCCTTTCTTCAGAATAATGTTTTTAATTTAATATAATAAAATACAAAGATTACTCTAAATATCATACAGAAATATTATTAAATTATTTCAAAATTGACATATTTTGATGTAGAAATGACATGCTTGTTTTTAGCATGTGAAATAAGATGGTACAATTGAAATGTAAGCTAGGAAAAGACAATTTTTCCTCTTTTAAAGCAAGATTAATGTGAAGACTACAGTGGCTACCTGCAAATTATGAGATTAAACTCTAGGGTAGATTCTGACAGCCCAACATGCATATCAAGCCATACAGAAAATTTTTTTAAATATTTTGTTTGAATGTTACAAGTCCTGAAAACACAGTTCCCAAGGATGTGTTGCTGCAAATGGAATTAAGGCTTCCTTGTATCATTTTATAAGATTAGGGTTGGCTTTTTCAATGAAATATTCTGCAAGAACTTCTGAGCTAACCTCCACTGTCAGAATATGTGACATAATCATCAGCTGGCTGAACAACCTCTAGAAGAAGCATCACCCAAACTGGTAAGTGGGAGATTCTAAAATTGACATTCTGTGACATAATTGCAATTTGATTATAGCCTATGAATATAGATTGTGAATATATTATAGTCTATGAATATATTCCTATATATTAATATAGATCTTGCATAGGAAAAAATCCATGATTCCTATTGATACCAGTACCACAGTAGTGTTCAATGTTCTTATGTGTTTCATCTTTATTCATAACAAAAGAATATCCTAAACTAATCTTAGAGATTAGTGAAAATAAAGACATGATTTTTTAAAAAAACATAGATTCGCAAATATCCTGAATTCTCTACTTACCTTCCGTCAGACTTATGAGCCAAAGATTAAGGATTATTTGTTTCTAGGTCCTGATAATATATCACCCTAGGATATTAATAGAACTAACCAGGTAGTGATAATATCACCCACAAATATAACAGAGAACGTCCTTATACTAGGAAAACAAGAAAGATGTCACGCTCGTGATCATTGTCAATGTCAGTAGCTTATTTAATAACAATATGAAAAATACTGCACATATGCAGATGTTGCATGCATGTGTATTCACATGGGTCTTTCAACAGAGCTTACTTCACAGTAAATAGCTTACACTGGATGACTGTGCAAACTCTGAGGATGGCCGGCTAGAGATTTAGAATGAGAAACTGTGTAAAGAAAGAAGAACAATTAACTAAAATTGAGCAAAGCAGATGAAAGCTGATCCTTGAACAGGAAGCACAGGAAAGAGTTGCTCTGTAATGGCAGCAACAAAGTTGGCCCAAAAATTGGGTGAGAGAGGCAGGCTATTGTCCCACCATCCAGAATGGGAGATAAACGGCTTCCACTCTTGCTGTGGGCCATCTCCTAGGTGAAGGAATTCGGTAACAGTGAGGACTGTACTTTTCCACACAAGGCTGCTAAGTTGCCCTGACAATTTCTAATCAGCAGCACAAGTTTGGGGTAAAGCTTTTAAAATTACGTTTCATGTAATATTATTTATCAAAATAAAATGACTATGTGAGAATGTTCATAGATTTTCATTACCTGTGTATTAGATATGTGTTTATATTATTTATTAGCAAGGTGCTGAGTAGTTAAGTACATGCTAGATACATGAAAATTTTTAATACTTGCCAATGATGTTTAATAAATTACCATAAACCTTGCTGAAATCACCTGGCAGTTTTACTAAATGAAGACTAATCTCAAAAATAATAATTTGATTATACTATCATTTAATCTGTATTTCTAGACAATATTATTTTTTAGGAGAATCAATAATAATTAATGATAATTACTGCAAAAACAGATTGCACACCAGTCTTTAGAAGTGCACAGTGATACACCTCTCCAGTTAAAACACCTGAACCTAGCCACATCTGTCATTGTGAAATCTCCAAAGACTGAGCAAAAGCAGTATTTTAATTTTCCTGATTATAATCAACATTAAATAAGAATGTGCTCCCATAAAGATATGTAGAATTCGTGATTTTCAAAGCTATTTTTAAAATCAATTTAATATTAAGAGACTGATCTAGCTTTTTTTTAAGAAATAAAAAAGAAACAAACATGAAATCCTTATAAGCCCTGCAAAACATTGGTTTCATTTCTTTTTATAATTAATGTATTATTTAAATATAAAATAACATGTGTTAAAGTACACTTGCAAAAAATAGTATATTTTGTTCATACTTTTTTGTCATTTTCTTGATACAAGCATATTTGACAATTTTAGACAAAATGCAAATGAACATATTCATTTTTTTGCAGTTAAATTGTATATTTAAAAAGGTCTGCATATAAAAACACAATGCTTTAAAAATTCCAAATACATAGCAGATGGAATTATGTGGCATGATAACCTTCCCTAAACGATAAGCTGATGAAGAGCAGAACCGGCAGGTTACACAGTGATATGGAGATGGTTAGCATGTGAATTAAATAAGCCAATAAACCAAATACACAGTTATTTTTAAAGTTTGAATGATTCAGTCTGGAATGCAGTAGAGCACAGGAGAGGAAAAAGTGAACGGATGCTCCAACCAATTTGAACACTTTAAAATATTTAGCCCTGTGCATTTCTTATTTTTGATATTTTAAGCTTTTAAAATAATAACAATTAATGTCAAATTCCTCTTAGTCCTGCATCTTTCTTTTCTGGTGGCATACACTGGTTAACAGTATTGACACAAAGTATTCTTTTCATATAAATAAACATGAGTATTCCATTTAGGGCATCTGAGATTCCATTAATTGTCAAAGTCAAATGTTAATGTCCTGTGCCAGATTATTAACAGTAGGTTAGCAATTAGCAGTCAGATTATGGATACGTTTAAAAGGTAGAGCTAATAGGATATTCTGAGATGAGTTATGAGAGAAAATTAGAGAATCCGGCCTACAATGGTTTTTACCAAGATGACTGTGACAATGAATTAATGTGGTAGGAAGAGCTGAAAGGAGAGTTGAAGAATCTAAATTATAGCAAATTTAGGGTTGCCAAAATTTTGAGCCATTGAGGAATGGGTCTAGGCTATCCCCTTGAGTCAGGATGGGTTCTGCTATTGTTCTAATAGAATATGGTGCACTTGGTGCTGAGAGATAGATAGAGAGAGAGAGAGAGAGAGAGAGAGAGAGAGAGAGAGAGAGAGAGATGAGAGGCCTACACACTGAGATGTCAGACTGTCAGATGGGTGTGTTAAGAGAAGAATCCTCTTAGCCATCCTGGGAGTGCTTACTCTCTTACCCAGACATACCATCTGATGTATTTTGGATCAGAGATCAAAAATCTGTCTCCCTTTCCAAATTTCTGATCCACATGAACTGGAGCAAAATAACTGTTTTAAGACACTAAGTTTAAGGAAAGTCAGTTACATAGAAATACATTATAACAGGAATTGAGTGTTGAATTTTATACAGGCTAATTTGAGATGCCCATAGACATTCAAGTGGCAATGTATCCAAACCTCTGTGTATTTGACAAATATTTTTCTGATGATTAAAAGAGGTAATATATGCAGAAAGCCTAATTAAATTCCCCTATTATAAATCACTAACAAATATTCAATGGTCTCCCATTTTGTAATCATGCAATAGGCAAATGTAAAAGAAAATTAAGTTATGAATCAGAAGCTCTATAAATTTTATAATTAAATCATGCAGAGAGATAAAGGGGAAAAGATAAATGAAATTAAGGGTGTCTATCAAAATGCCATCATTTTTTAGAATGCATAGCCAGTATGTATTTACATGATAATTAAATGTATGTATTAGCTTTTCATACCTGTAACCAAAATGCATGCTAAGAACATCTTAGAAGAGAAAAATTTTATTTTAGGCTCTTGTTCTCAGATGTTCAGTCCATGATTAGCATACTCAACTGTCATGGTGAAAGGATGTGGCAGTGGAAAATCGTTTAGCTATGGCCACCAGGAAACAGGGGCAGGGGGAGGGAAAGAGACAGAGAGAAGAGGAAAGAGAAAGAAGTTGGAAACAAGAGGGCGTGATTCTGGTGGCATACCTTCTCTAGCTACACCCCACCTGCCTATAGTTACTACTTACTAATAATTCAAATTATTAATCCATCAAATTGATTAATTCACTGGTTAGTCTATAGCTCTCATAATGTAATCATTCACCTATGCACATTCCTATCCTAAAAATTTTTAAGTTTTTTGGAGACACCTGTTATCCAAATCCTAACAATGTATTTAGTAAAATATTTAAATAGCTATAGATATTAATTTTATAAAATTTAAATCTAGAATAAACTAAAATAATATTTCTAAATTGGATTGATTCAAAACTGGCCATCAGCTGAAGACATAACTCTTTCTTTATAGCAGAAAATCAATGTCTTCATATTAGTTTTCTACTATTCCCCAAACAAATTACTCTACACTTCTATATACATATATATAATGGAAAACATTATGGATTATAAAAACGATTTATATTAGTGACATTAAATGCATATTTTTCATATGCCCGAAATATATTTTAAATATATATACAAAAAATTTGTGTGCTGGAGGGGAATAAAAGAGAGAATTATTTTTCATTTTTACTTTCCTAATTTTACAATTTCAAATGAAGACTTCAAAAAACAAATTAATGTAAAATTTCAGTAGCTAATCCCCTTTCATTTTTTTAAAATTGTTTTATTTGTTTTAATTCTATATGACAGTAGAATGCATTTATGCATGTTGATATATCATGCATAGATGGGATGTAATTTCTACTACATGTGGTAGAATCACATTGATTATGTATTCACATGTATAAATAAAGTAATAATGTCTGTTTTGTTCTACTATCCTTCCTATCTCCATATCCACTCCCTTCCCCTCCCTTCACTTCCCTCTACCTAATCTAAGGTAATGCTATTTCTCTCTTGTCCCCCCTGCTTATTGTGAATTAGCATCTGCATATTAGAGAAAATATTCAGCCTTTGACTTTTGGGGATTGGCTTATTTTGTTTAGCAGATATTCTCCAACTCCATCCATTTACCCACAACTGCCATGATTTCATTCTTCTTTAAAGCTGAGTGATATTCCACTGAAAGTGTATACCATTCATCTATTGAAGGACATCTAGGTTGGTTCCATAGTTTAGCTACTGTGAATTGAGCTGCTATAAACATGGACATGATGCATCACTATAGTATGCTGATTTTTAAGTCCTTTGGGTATAAACTGGATATATACCCAATATAAGAGTGGGATAACTAGATAAAATGGTGGTTCTATTCCAAGTTTTCTGAGGAAACTCCATACTGCTTTCCACCATGGTTGTACCAATTTGTAGGCCCACCAGCAGTGTATGAGTGTAACTTTTTCTCCACATCCTCACCAACATTTATTGTTGCCTATATTCTTGATGATTGTCATTCTGACTGGAGTGAGATGGAATCTTAATGTAGTTTTGATTTGCATTTCTCTAATTGCTAGAGATGTTGAATGCTTTTTCATATATTTGTATTTCTTCTGTGAAGTGTTTGTTAAATTCCTTAGCCCATTTATTGATTGGGTTATCTGGTTTTTTGGTGTCAAGATTTTTGAGTTCTTTATATATCCTAGAGATCCGTGCTTCATCAGAGGTGCGTGTGGCAACGATTTTCTCCCACTCTGTAGGCTCTCTCCTTACATTATTGATTGTTTCTAGGGCTTTTCTCCTATAAATCTTTCGGATATCACTTCATCCAAGTTTATTTTAAGTCCACATTATATAACTACTTTCAATTAAAGAGTAAGGAATACAATATATTTGAGTTATTTTATTCTTGAATTTCCTGAGTAAACTGAATATCTCCGCTCTGCCCAAGCTATAGACTCAGAGAGCTCTAATTTGTGTTTTTATCTTTCTTTTCCTTTCTAATTCCCGTCAAAAACTTCCCTTTCACCACCACAATCATCTTCAGCTACAAACAACTTGTGGTACAAGATTCACACCAGAAATCTACAAAAGCAGCTTTTCACAGATAAACTACAGAAGTAAAACTGACCCCCAGACTGGAAAAAAGCTCAGTGGTAGAGGACTTGCTGAGCATGCACAAAGCCCTGAGTTCTATCACCGGAATTGAAAAAAAAAAAAAATAGTGTGTGTGTGTGTGTGTGTGTGTGTGTGTGTGTGTGATTAATATAGTCAAACAGTGCCATTTTGATGACTTGAATTATGTGGCCAATTCATTTAATAAAAATATGTTTATCAAAATATTTAGATAACTGAGTGAACAGTGACTTACACATATTGCTTCTGTTTGCTGATAGAAAGCTACCCTGTCTCTCCCCATCCCCTAAATTCTTCACACACACCAATAAACCACATTTCACATTGCACATCTTACTTTATCATTGAGCCTTTACTTCTGTGACAATTATAACTATTAATTGTTGTTTACATTTTCCAATCAGAAAGGAGTAAAGGAAACCCCCAAATAATCAAACAAACATGAAAAGAAAAAGGAAAGAAATGAATCTGTAGCATCTACGTGGAAATCTCCTAAAGTGAGTACCACTCCATGATCCTTTTGTGGCACTCTTGGGATTATTTTTCAAAGAAATAATCCATAGAGAGAATCCTGTCACCAGCTCATTCTAAATGTGTTTTATGAAGAAAAATGCATTTAAGCAAAAGAGGGCTAAAGAATTTTATTGCACTGAGGGGGAAAAAAAAGTTGAGTTTAAGAAACTAATACCACACTGTAGCTGTTTTATTAAAATTTCATCAAATTCGCATTTTCTTTTTCTGCCTTGCCTTCTTTACCTCTGCAGTGTATATTTATAACTACTGTGTGTACGATGTGCTCCACCTGTCAGACTTCTTCAGGAAGTTTCTGCAGTCTAGTATTTGGGACAATCTAATTTGCCACCATGCAAGAAACTATGACACATTCAGTGCATCGTTGCTCTGGGGACTGTATTGTAGCTCGCCAAGGAGATAGAGTGACCTGAAAGGTTATTTCCATCTCTCATTTTTATGGTAAAACCTAGGGCAGTGGTCATCCTTCCTGTCTCAAATTAATCAGATGGCTTACCAGGTAGACATGCAGCGATTTGGGGAATAAATAAAGGTAATGAGTGACAACTCAATATGTAGGTTAAAATACAAAAGCTTTATGAGATTCCAGTAATAGGTATCATCCATTTAGAAAATGCTAGAACATGACAGAGGGGCTTTGGCTGAACAGTCATGTTAAATTGTTGTGCAAGTCAGGGGGACTGGAGACAACAGAGGAAAAATAACCAGGAAGAGTGTAAATTGCTTTCATAATTCCTGCCATTTCAAAACAAACCACAGGATTAAAAGCCCTCACAGATTTACTCACTTGAGAGTTCTGATGGGTGTCAGAAATGGGAATTCTGACAGGCAAGACAAATCACACACAGAATTACAGAGCAATTTCAGGCATTACTAACTTGAGATAGAAAAATGGAGCCCAACTGCTTTGCATTGACCACTGGGGAAGGTCTGGATTTGGCAAATCTCTTCGACATCTAATGTATGTGTCTCTGCTTTGTAATTATAAATCAACACATTCCAAACCCTTGCATGGAAGTTGAGGTGAAAAGACTAGGACAGGATGTTGCTTTAGCCCAGCTGTATTTTCTGAGGACAATCACTTTCCATAATTAAGCTTTAAACATTGTGATTTGAAGAGGAACTGTCTCTACCCACCAAGGATCATTCTGCCACAATAAAAAAAAAATATTAAAATTATAATTTACTGAAGAAGAGACAGGGCATGAGCAATGTGAGCTGGGATATATAAGAAAGAAAGTTACATTAGAAAAACTATTGCTGTTTTATTTAGGTATGATCCTTCTTCCCTTTTCTGTCATTTATTGCTCACTATCACTCTTCCTACCACCAAATGCACATAACTCTCTTAATGCCTCGTGTATTAATTCAGTCAACAGCACTTGCTTTGTATCTATAGTGTGTCATAAACTCATGATAAAATGTTGAGAAAAGCCTTGTCATTATATAAGTAGGGCAGAAAGCTCATACTAGGAGCAACAGAGATGTCAGCATAAAATTACAATTTCATATATTTGGTAGAAGCACACGTGCCAAGGACACACAAGGATGAGGGCACATAAGTTTTAAGGAGTAAAAATTTTGCCTTGGAGAAATGCATTCAGCACTTGAGATGAAAAAAAAAAAAAAAAAAAAAGAGGGGGGAGTGGATTTCCCAGAATAGAGCAAGAGTGGATAATTTCTAAGGCATTTGGAGCAGAAGGTAAAAAAATTCCAAGAGAGCAAGAATTGTTACACTTCAGCGTTTCTCCTTGTATAGCTTTTATTCAGACATCTTTATCCAAACTCCCTACCTTCATGACTACTAAAGTATGCCACTTTCCAAAGCTCCTTCTCCTGGTATTTTCTGTGTAGCCTTCTTAAGGACTTCTCTCTTACAATTAGTTCTCCTTTGTCCCTATGTTTTAGAATCGCTTAACCATTACACATACCTCATAGTACTTAGCAAAAAAAGAAAAATGAGATGGAAAAAAAAAAATCTCTTGACACTCATGCTAAGGTGCTTGATGTCTTATCCTGAAGTTGATGGACAGTTAGTGAAAGGCATTAAGCAACTAAATGACAATTAATGACTTAAAAATATCATTGTGGGTGCTGCATGGAGAATCAGCACAGGAGGCAGGCACAGCTCCCGCAGGCTTGCCCTCAGCCTCACCCAGACAGGGGCAGCAGGGTCAGGGCTTAGACAGATGTAGAGGGAGCCCAACAGTTGCAAAATGACAGAAGTTCATGATCGGATCACGGCAGTGGTAGCCTGTCCTTCCAGGGGCTCAAGAAATGTGGAGGGAGAGGGCGGAACTCCACAGGATCTCCCTCAGTCTGCCACAGAGCCACCTCAAAGAAACATACAATTAAAGTGAAAATGTGTGCGCCTCTTCCACAAATATTCTTGTAAGACCTGTTTCCTAGCCATTTTCTTGTGACTAGATTGCCTTCCCAGCTGTGGCTACTGATTGGGTGTTGAAGGGTTCTGGACGGTGAGGGAAGTAAAGAGCAAATTGCTGACTTTGGTCTGGGTATGGATCTAATCTGCACCAACCATCTAGAAGATGTACAAAAAATCTGTCCTGAGAGGAAAAGGAATCACCAGAGGAGGTCGAGATGGATCACATAATTAGTGTAGCCTGTTCAACACCTCAAATGTGGGTGTCTAATTAGCTTTCAAATGCAGTTACTATACATGGGCATCTGGTGCTCAGCAGAATAAACTGACGAGAATTTGGAAGTCTCATGGCCTTAAGTTCCAATCATAAAACATCAGTAGCTTATACACATGCCCTCTTTAAGATATTAGAAAAAAATTGAGGAGAAAGCTCTATGAATATTATCTCTTAACAGTGCTGCCATATAGACCACCTTATACATGTTTCAAGCTACTTGATTTCAGTTCTTAATCTATTGTTGCAAACTATTTCACACCTTGGCTTCCTTTGAATACAGTTTCCTCAAGTATAAAATAATGAGATTGGAATGGAGAATTACAAGGTTTAGACTTCTTTCTAGTTCTAGAATTTTCATTCACTTCAGTGTCTGATTCTCAAACCTAATTTTAAACTTCAGAGAGAAAATCCTATTTAATTTCATCAATATCCCAGCCCCTCAATTTGAATCCCCTGCCAATCTTGTCAATTAGAAGTTCCACACCAAAATGGACCTCCCTTCTGAGGCAAACTTGGAGCCCACTTGTTCCTGTTTGATGTCACTCAGGAGCATGCTCTGATATAAGGCTTTGCATACAGAGTAGTGAGGTGGAGGTTACAAAACACCAGAACAGTAAGGAAAGAAAGACAATAACTGATAAACCAGAGTCAGCCCTCACTGTGGCTTAGGTGATTTTATTGCCGCTAGGAAAGCTCAGCATCCAGAGGCTATGTATCTGAAGGGTGAGAGAGCTGGGGTATTTGCACAACACTTGTTGTAAGACTTGCCTGAGATCTGCGTGTAAGACCCTAAAAGCCCACTACACACAAACCATGGTGCTCTACAGCAACAGAGAAAAATTAGGTGCTAGAAGTTGAAAGGCCCTCACAGGGGCAGGATCATATGATAAATCGTGGCCACTATCTGCTTTCACACATCAATCAGAATAGAGTCTTCAAGCCCAGAAGCCTGAGGCCCCCAAGCCATGAGGAAATGGCTGGATAATTCCTATAAGTTTAAAACCATAGGAATATATTCCACACCCTTTAATAAGTCATTACAAACCTTGGGACTTGCATATATCTTAACAATTAACTTCACCTTTAGGTAAATCAGAATGTAGAGATATAAATAGCAATTAAGAGAGGAGTGTTATGATGAAAACTGTCTAGAAGAGAAAATGAGACTGGTTGGAATGAATTGCAAAGGTTTTATATATTTCATCGGCTCTGCAATCTATTTCCTGGAGATTTCTTGATGGAATCATATTGTGATTTCAAATATATGGGTGTCAAATTTTTCTAATTCACAAGCCATCTTTGAGAATAGGAAACTAAAACAGTAATTAGAAATGTCACTTTTACTTTCAAAAATTGTAAAGTTAATTTAGTAACTAAGAATAACAAGTCCAAATTCTTCAGTGAATTTTCTGTTGTGAGTAAAATCATTTTCTTTATATTCAGGATAGAATAAACATTTTCTATTTTCTTTCCCCAAATCTCTTAGAGTTTGTTAGGATAATTTCACTTGGTCATTTTTTTCAGAAATAGTAAATAAATGAGATTCTATCTTACTTTATTTTGAACTTTGCTGTAATTTTATTAAAGCAATTTTATAATAAGGGAATTGCTATAAAAATGCAATTTTGATCTAGTGATCAGAATAAACTGTCATCTAAATCTATGTCCTGGGTGCCCATCTGATACCCGTATGTGATGAAATATAGAAAAACTTTATCAAAATAATATTACTTCTCTACTCTCCTCTCAATTTGGCCTCTCATAGGCCTGTGTGTGCAGGGGTATGAGGCTGTGCCTCTACAGGAAGCCCAGCAGTCATATCTGAACATAGCCATATAAGTCAAGATTGGCATGGTAGCAAGTGGCATGGCCACAGTGTGTCCCAGCTGGGGTTGTTTTAAGAGTCCTGAGTTTTATGATTATAGTGGTTTACATGGTGCACTGCACCTCAAAATGTATATGTAAGTACAAACACAAAAACATCTTTTTCACCCAAAATTTGTTAATGTGATGTTACTAGGGAGTAAAAGGTTACTGTAGTCTGAATATCCTGTAAAAATCCATATGTTGGATACTAATGTGACAGTAGTAAGATGTGGACTTTAGAAAGCAAGTAACGCATGAAAGCCCCTTTTTGATTCCCTTAGGAATAAGTGCTTGAGGGACCTCAATCAGCAGGAAGATGCCTTCCTTGAGGCACACACCCTCACCAGACACCAAATTACCCCATACCTTGACCTTGAACTTCTCAGCCTTTCTGTTGTTTATAAAGGGACCAGTACAAGGCCTTTAGCAACCAGAACAAACTAGGACAAGGGTCTTTCCTGCTGCAGTCTGTCTGGCTGCAGCAAAATAACGGGGGGGGGTGACGAATAACTTGTGTACGTTGATACAGTAGGAGTAGGAGCCGTTTATTGCAGGACAGGAGCAGTATTTATACATTCCACACAGCTTATCTAATTAGCATAAACTAGATACATCAGTCAACCAATCAGGAATCTCCACACTTAATGGCTCGCTTTTGTTACTTCTCAAACCACTCCCTCTGGCATTTTGCCAGGCACCATTCAGACTTGTTTACGAACTCTAACATTCCCCTGGCAAAATGCCAGGTGTTATTTTTGACTTGTTTACAGACTCTAACATTTCCCCCTTTTGTTTAATTTAAATAACGACCATAGTGGTTTTTACAGAAACACCATAAATAACCTGCTACAAACAGAAAGGGAGGATACAAAATGCCACAATACCAAGCCACTTGATGGCTCCATGCAAGAAGCCCTTGGAAAAATTATACCAGCAATGACACTGTTAGCAAAGATACCGAGTTACAATTTGTTATAGATTACAGTTTGTTGTCTCAGTCCAGGTAAAGCAGTTCTCAATAGATTAACTCACAGTCCAAGTAAATCACAGTCCAGGTAAGTTCTGCAGGCAGCTAGCTTAAATCACAGTCCAGGTAAGTTCTGCAGGCAGCTAGCTTAAATCACAGTCCAGGTAAATTCTGCAGGCAGCTAGCTTAATCCGAAGTTTCGTCCGGTTCTCAGCTGAAATCTCAGTCCGGTTCTCAGCAACACTGGGAATTCTTCCACCCTCATTTTTCACCGGCACTGGGACGAAGGCAGGAACTCCGGATGGCTAAAGAAAATCCTATAGCATTCTACTAAGAAAACAACCTTCTGAACAATTTAGTACATTATCTCAAGATTTTTACATTTGAAATAAGCCTTAATAGTGCTTATTACTCATTAGCTTCCAGGTGTGGGAGAACCATTGTAGTTAATTGGCATTGAAAATGACCAAACATCAGCTGTAGCGTCCTGGGCAGCCCCAGATGGCCCTGGGGAGTGTCCCGGACTCAAACTGCTACTGGGCACAGGGAGCAAGAGCCTGCGAGACTGTGCCTCCAGGTCAGGTCTAGATTTGGGCTCCGGCAGTGGAAGAGCTAGCTCCTAGGCCAGGAGGCAGGGAAGAGCCAGTTGCCGCCGCCTCTTGGAAAATCCTTGCTGCGCTGTGACCAGCTTGCACACTCGGCAGCTGCTTCTCCGCTTCATGCACCCTCCGGTAACGAAAAGTATTTAGTAATAGCCTTTTGCTGCAACTTTTTTCCTGATAATCCTTCTTCTTCTGAACTTTCTTTTTCTTTCTGACTAGAGTTCCTGGGCTCTTATCAACACATGCCCTAATTATTCTTGGTTCCACTGGGGTGCCTTCTTCCCTTAGTAATTTACTTTTCACCCCTTCCATATTTTCATCATAAAGACAATACAATACACTGAGACAAAACAAGACACAAACATACTGTATCAATCTTCTCCATTTTCTTGAAATGGCCATTTTTCCTTTCGCCCCATCTGCCTAGGGACGAGCAGATTTGTTCCCGTCCTATCTATGGACAGGCAGCTTTTTTTTTGTCATTTACCCCCGAGTGTCCTGGGGCTCCCCGTACGGGCCACCATCTGCTGCAGTCTGTCTGTCTGCAGCAAAATAACCGGGGGGTGACGAATAACTTGTGTACGTTGATACAGTAGGAGTAGGAGCCGTTTATTGCAGGACAGGAGCAGTATTTATACATTCCACACAGCTTATCTAATTAGCATAAACTAGATACATCAGTCAACCAATCAGGAATCTCCACACTTAATGGCTCGCTTTTGTTACTTCTCAAACCACTCCCTCTGGCATTTTGCCAGGCACCATTCAGACTTGTTTACGAACTCTAACATTCCCCTGGCAAAATGCCAGGTGTTATTTTTGACTTGTTTACAGACTCTAACACTTTCCAAATGCAAATAAAGTAAGGCTCTCCAGCTGAAATCCTTTTGATTATCTGACCAGTCCTAATTCCAGTAACAAGTGTCCTTGTAAGAGACACAGAGGAAAGGCCACAGGAAGATGGAGGCTGGCCTTGGAGTGATGTGGCCACAAACCAAGGAACACACAGAACCACCAGAATCTAAGCAATAAGAAGAAGACTGTCTGCACTAGAGCCTTCTGAGGAAATCTTCCCTGCCAATACCTGGGTTTCAGGTTTCTGTGGGGAAATAAATTTCTGTTGTCTCAAGCCACCACATTTGTGGTCATTTGTATGGCAGCCACAGGAAATAATACAGTTATTATCTTTTCTATGAAAGCTATTTTCAGTCTCATAAGTGACCTTTTGAATGGATTTTCCCTTTTCATATGCCTTGAAAAGCTAGTGAAGGTTGTGATTGTGATGCCAGCTCTGACCTTTTTAGTTTGAGCAAGTATGGTACAGGACCAGTGTTCCCTCTGTTTTCCTTAATTTCTCTGCACATGGAGTATTTTACTTCTTTACTTCTTGGTAAAGAAGTAATACATTGAGGTGTTCTTTGTTGTTGTTTGGTTTTGTTTTTTGTGTGTATGTGTGTGTGTGTGTTTACTGTATTTTTGTTTTTCTTTGCACAGATGACCCAGTGTCCAGTCTACTTAAGCTGCTTTAACAAAATGGCATAGTCTGAATCCTTATCTCTCCCAGTTCTGGAGGCTGGGAAGCCTGAGATTGGTGTGCCAGCCTGGCCAGGTGTTTGGTACAAACATCACATTGATGCCAGGGCTTCAACACATGAATGTTGAGGGGACACATTTAGTCAACATGTTAAAATGGAGGTGCACTAAATCAAAGCAGCAGACACTGCCCTAAAGTAACTCCTGAGATCAGACTGAAATAAGCAAGAAATAAATTTCTGCTATGCTAAAGCATGATTTACAACATAAAAGAAAGATAACTTTTGCTGAAAAATCACAATTCCCAAGGTCATCATGTACAGTTCCCCAAATTTTCAAAGCCTGGATTTCTATTATAGTTTTCAAGAGACTTGTAGATACGGATACGCTCTTCCATCAGTAATGCTTTGGGACCCCCCACGGCCCAAGTACACATATGGACTTGCTAGGAAAACCAGTCTTTTCCAGTAATGGGTTCATGTAACCATCCACAGTTTATTGTTAGTGGCAGTAGCATGCAAAATCAGAAATGTTCAAATAAGCCCAAGCATTCTTCCAATTCATGGGCAAGCTGGAAGCTTATAAAAAACAATAAAAAATAAAAAATCCTCCTTGAGTAAAAATGAATATTGAAAGTAAAACACAATAATTAAAATAAGGTAATATTTTAAAAACAAATAAATAAATAAATAAATAAAACATGGGACCTAAAATTTAATATTTTTAAACTCTTTATTTGGGATTGGTCTAATTTTTGTTTAACATCCTATGTTCTGGGGGTGGGGTGAAGCCTAAGAAAAAAATAATATTTATGCATCCTTATCCCTGGAATTTGTGAATATATTACTTTATAAGACAAGAGGGACTTTGCAGATGTCATCAAGGATCCTAAGAGGTGAAGATTAACCTGGATCATCTCGGTGGGCCCAGTGCAATCACAGGTGTCCTAGTGAGAAGCAGAAAACAGAGAGGAGACAAGATTCTACACGGTGGCTTTGAAGATGGGGAAAGGGCCAGGAGCCAGAGAATCTAGGTAGCCTCTAAAAGCTACGGAAAAAAAAAAAAAAAAAAGATAGCTCCTTGGTCCCTTCAAGTGCTCAGAGGGAATGAAGGCCAAGCCAGTGCCTTAATTTTGGCCCAATAAAGCAGCTTTGGACTTCTGACCTCCACTAATGCAACATCATGAATTATGTGTTTTAAAAAACATACCTTTATTTTATCTATTTATTTTTATGTGTTGCTGAGGATGGAACCCACGGCCTCACACATGCTAGGCAAGCGCCCTACTGCTGAGCTACAACCCCAGCCCTTATGTGCTGTTTTGAAGCTTCAATTTGCAAAGATTTGTTAGAACAATAATAAGAAATTAAAAACAGCTTTCACTTTTTTAACACTTACTTCATTTTCAGTCAAAAAACGTTCTATGGTTTTATCTGTCCTCTTTAGCAGTTTGGTATTTCAACTTGCTTAATGCAATTAAAATGCTTCAGGAATTTTGGTTTCAAAATGCCTCAGTTGAGAACTTATAAAGTATTGGGGAAACCTTACTTCCTCATTGCCCTGAATTCCCTATAACATAAGGTTATGATGAAGGGCTTGAGTTCAGGAAACACTTCCTCACATTGTCCCTCCCATGTACCAAGTCCCCATGATTTTACCATTCAATGCAGAAGAGAGAGATGCATGTTGGAAAACTAGATTATATGTTCATGTCAGGAGAAAGATAATTTAACATAGCAGAGACAGCTGTCTTCTAGTTTCAACCATGTTCCCCATATTTATCAGAAATGTGTAAACTAAAAATATATGGGTCTACTTGTGGATTTTGATGTTTGTTTGTTATTTTTAAGTGCTGCTCTTTGATAAAATGACCCTTCAGAGACAAACTCCAGTTCCTACAAAGAGCAATATATTCGACCATTTTTATAAAATGTTTGAAAACAGTGTCTTTAAAACCAAATTGTGTCTTCCCACAGGGAAGCAGTGGCTGCTGCTCTTCCTGTCTTGGCTTCTACAGGAAGGCAAAGAGCTCCTCCCTGTCTGCCTTCCTTCTAACAGCCCTGCCCATGGTGACACTGACCAAGGCGCTGGGGAGACGGGCACTGATGGAACTTCCAGATTTTTATCCATAGAAATGAGAGAAGGTCAAAAGTAAAAAGTGCACAGTTTGTGGACAAAAGTCAGCAAGTGCCTTAATGGCCAAAGTACCTTTTTTTTTTTTCTTTAAGCAGGCAGCTGAAAGCTTTGTCTGAATTGATTTTGTAAATTGTATTACCACCTCATGTTTACTTTGCTCCTAAATAATCCATGGATCATTAAGATAAAAATTGTACAAAACACTGCTCTATTATTTCATAAAGATAATATCGAGCCTTTCTGATTAAAAGAATAAATTATTTTCAAAAGTCTGTGATAGTGTTAACATTCCAGATATCACTGAAGATTTATGGCCATTATTCAGTCATATAAGAAAAATACTTAAAAGCACTGCTTTGATCGTCTGACAGTTATATTGACCAGAAAACTGATCTCTGTTAAAATAGTGGGAAGTCCATTAATCACCCTGACAAGTCCATTAACTAGTCCCCATCAAACCCACCTAGGCACTCTAGGAACTGAGCCCCTGGTGGTACTTCTGACAGACTCTCTGGCAGGAGGAAACAGGGGGATGTGTGCCACTTCATTGTTTTGGTCCCCCAAATTCGGAAATTTTGACTTAACAAGAACATAGAGGACATCATTGCAGCACTTTTTTTTTTTAATTTTAAAGTCACTTCAATTCACTTTTTCCATTTAAAAGGCATTTAAATATTCTCCAGTGTTTCCTTAAAGCAAAGACCTTTAAAATATTTTACTCAAATAAGTTACTCAAATAAGGAATTTTAAAACTGTCTAGTAATGGTTGTTCATTTAATAACATGACATCATATTGAAAAATAGAAATTATATACATTGTTCATTTGGTAATTATTTGCATTTATATTACATGCTTTATAACTTTCTTCATTATGATGGACAACATATTTTATTGCTAAGACAAATCCAGGTGAAAATTTCTACTTAATTTTTAATGTCTTCAGTGACATTGATTTCTAGATAGGCCTCCTAAAATCAAGTTTTAATAAATCATGAGCATAAATCTTAATAATTAGAAAATTTATAACAAACTATGCTTCACATGACCTTGTGTTAGGGGGAAAGAAAGAAGTTCTTATAGAGCATGTGTTATAAACCACAAAGGATTTTCTACAAGTCATTAAAATGGGAGTACATGATTAAATAATTTTATGTTTTCTTTTTAATTCTAGAACATTAGATTCTACCAGATTTATAAGTAGCTTTAGATAGTAAATAAACTTTCTCAAAAAACTATAAATCAAGAATTTCCTAATAAAATGATATAATAAGTAGGGTTTACATCCATTCTCAAACCAATTAAGTATATTGAAAATACAATGTGCAAATCAATGTAAAAGAAGTTGCTATATTTGAAAACTAGCATAAATATTTGTTATCAAAGCAAAATCCTCATATATGCAAATATGCATACATTCATATTTGTGCATGTGTGTGTGTGTGTGTGTGTGTGTGTGTGTGAGAGAGAGAGAGAGAGAGAGAGAGAGAGAGAGAGAGAGAGAGAGAGAGATGATTTCGGTATGAGATGACTCCCCCAAACCACGTTAGGCAATGTAAAGATTTTCAGAGATGAAATGATTAGATTATGATTACTGTAACATAATTAGTGAATTAATCCATTTGAGAATGTTAAATGGATTACTGGGTGGTAACTAAAGGCAGCTGTGGTGTGACCACTGTGAGCATGCCATCGGAGATTTATTGATTTTTACCTTGTTTCTCTCTCTCCCTTTCTGCTTCCAGGCTGCTATTGAACTGAGTGGCTTTCCTCCACCATGCCTTTCACCATGACGTTCTACCTAACCTCAGGCCCAGAACCATGGGGTGAGCCAACTGTAGACCAATGCCACTGAAACTGTGAGTCAAAATAAGCTTTTCTGCCAGGTAGTTTGATAAAAGCAATGAAAAACTAACTAGTAGGGTAAACTATATATGCACTTATGTGAGTATGTATACATTATTTGCTTTACTGAAACACAAGACAATGTAATTGTTTAAATCTAAAATGTAAAAATCACAAAAATAAAAATCTGTTCAAAACTGATTTTTAAACTTTTGCCCAATTTATCAATGAAAATAACAAATGATAAGAAAATGCTTACATGTCTATAATAAAACTGTCTCTAGTTCATACAACTTTCCTTGCTTACTCTTTTTATTTATTTTTTAATCAATTTTATTTTTTTAATACATGACAGCAGAATGCATTACAATTCTTATTACACATACAGAGCACAATTTTTCATATCTCTGTTTTATATAGAGTATGTTCACACCAATTCATATCTTCAGACATATACTTTGGATAATGATGTCCATCACATTCCATCTTCACTGCTAACCCCCTGCCCCCTCCCATCCCCTCCCACCCTTCTGCTCTATCTAGAGTTCATCTATTCCTCCCAAGCTCCCCCTTCTTTGCTTACTCTTTAATAAAGATACTATTCTGTAAACTAAGCTTAATACAAACCTCTTATTGGGTGTACATTACCTGATATCAGGCATGCATAACTAGATAGTAATAATAACCTGAGAGATTTTTCCAGGATGTTCTATGGGCGAGAGGAGAAAGGACATGATACAGTGTACCAGGGGCTCAATCAAGCATGTGCTGCAACAAAATGGGGCTTTAATTAAAAAGGCATTTTAAAATGTTCTCCCCATTGCCACATTCCACAGAGAACACTATTCAGAGAAGAATGCAGCTCCCAAAGAGAATGAAAACACAGCTTACCAGAATTTCGGAAACAAAAAAAAGTGACTCTGTCAGGCTGTTGCTTAGATATCAACCACCATAAACTCACATAATCTGCAGTTAGTAGAAATAACCCTAAGGCATACTGTAGAAATCGAGATAAGACAAACTCAAACCAAGAACTCTGACCAGGCAAGATGGTGAAGCACCATCAAAAGCTATTTAGAGGCCAGGTGCAGTGGTACATGCCTATAACCCCAGTAACTTGGGAAGCTGAGGCAGGAGGATCACAAGTTCAAGGCAAGCTTCAGCAGCTTTGCAAGGCCTTAGCAATTTAGCAAGATGCTCTTTCAAAAAATAAAATGTAAATAGTGTTGAGGATGGGGCTCAGTGGTTGAGTACCCCTGGTTTCAATGCCTGGTACACACACACACACACACACACACAAATATCCTCTTTAGAGAGAAGAACAAAGAACAGGAGAATGATTGATTTTTTTTTTAAACCTGCACTTATAGCATGTTTGAATCTGTTATTTATACCATTCTTCCTCCTCATTTGTATCTACCATCTTTATAATAAATTAAATATCTTAACTGTCTCTATCAGTGGCTGGATATTTTCATAACTTCCATGGAAACTTAATTCACAAATTATTACTTTGCTATCTCCCAATTGAACAAGAGTATTCTGAAAAGTTATTCTCTATTGTTGATATTATGAAAAATATTTCTTATAAATTTTCTAACTACAAAATTACAACTTTTAATACACTTTTAGAACTATAAAATGTCCCTCTTCATCATTGATTTTCCAAGAGACTGAATTCTCTCAGCAGATGCAATTTCTTATCCAAATTTTTATCCTCAACATACAGTATAAAATCTGATCATCAAAAATGTTTGATCATAGAATAAAGCATAAAGAATTAAAAGAACAGATCTGAAGATATATGTTTCATCTCCAGTTTTGCTTTTAACTAATCACATGAAATTGACCTATCATTTGAAAAATTAGTGTATTGGACTGGCATGGTTTCATTTACCACTAACACTGTGTAAGTTTATAATCATGACTTATGATTATAAATATGATAACTTAGTTCATGATTCTGTGCCTTCCTCTTTGGAGAATGGAAAATGTATGTCTTGAAAATTTCGTGAAATTTAGAACAGAATCTAAGGAAATTAAATAATTTTTTTTTTATTTAAACACAGTAGATTGACCATACATATCTTTCTACTCTCAAAACTCTTCTAAAATGATAGTAAAATGTTTAAACCATAAATTCTAAAAAAACATTAGTAATAAGATCAAAGATAGAGAACAAAAGATTTCAGCAAATATTCAGAAGACAGTAAGCTAACAAAAATTGTCCACTTTTCAGAGACAAGAAACTGGAAGGCCATTCAGAGGCCAGTGCTGGTGAAAAGCAGAAGATCTGCCTTTGGAAGCACGTGGTTAGAAGGCAATTGAGAATGAGCGGGGAGTCTTAACATGGAGTGTTGAGAGGAGATTTTCATATACTCTAGAAATCTGTGCCCCAAAACCTGAGAAAATAATAGAGTTAAGTAGTATAAGAATACAAAATATTTACTTTTAATGAATGCCTTATTACAAATCAATTTGAAGAGACAAAAATAATAAAAGAAAAGAAAAACAATTGATAATCTACCCACAAGGAATTTAGCAAAGAAAATTGGCAAAGAAGAGATTCAGAAAACAACTTTACAATGTTCCTAAAATGAGTCCTGTCTAGATATGGCTGGGAAAATGAAGTGCTTCAAGCAAAAATTCTTCAAGGAGAAAAACAGCTTTGATATGTGATATATGTTTGAGTACATGAACAAAAAAGCATAAGTGGGTAGGATACATGAAAAAGAAATTTATAAAATAAAAAACGAAATATCTAGAAACTATATAAGTTAAAAAATGTCAAAAAGAAAAAGTTGAACAAGAAGTATAAATAAATCATGCTATATACTTCACTTTACATAAGCAACATTAACATGATCATGATATAATGCTTATTAGTATTTAAGTAAAATACAGTAAAATATTTGGAAAGCTAAGGTGGCATAAATAGATTTTTTTCTTGTAAATAGAAATAACAGGATAGATTTTAGAAAGGATCCTTTTAAGAAGAAGTTTGCATATTTTCTACCTGGATATGTGAGGACCTCAAGTAGCAAACAGTTTTCTGTGTGACGTTGACTTCTGTGCAACATTGACAAAACAGGTAGCAAATTTCAGTCTGACACTACTCAAGAATACTGGCACTTGCATATTCTAAATCTTCTTCCTTAAAACATAGGTACATATGTTTCATTTAATTTATTATTGAACACTTAAACAGAAAAGATCCTGTGGCTTGAAAAACCAAAAAAGTGAAACAACAACCACAACTTTCCTGCCTGTTGGTTTGTAGCAATGATCCACATCTGAGTTGCACGGTAGGGACAGAGGAAGATGGCAAACCCTTGCTAGATTGCCACCTACTTCATGTAGAGTGTAAAGAGGGCCACGAAAAGATGTACTTCCTGCCCACTGACATTTCCATCTTACAAAGTTTTAAGACATGTATATGCAGATTTTTAACAATCAGCTAGAAGAACTACTCTTGCTCCACAGGTTCAATCACATGATATTATCAATATAGTGGAAGAGGAAGAAACTTCATGGGATAAAGAGGCAATTAATGTCCTTTCAAACTAGATAATGACAGAAAGTTGGACATCTGGAATAACTATGAGGTAGATCATTGAATGACTGACTATGAATATTGAAAGCCCACTATTGGTGATTTTTTTAAAATTTCATTTGTTCTTTTTCATTATACATGACAGTAGAATGATTTTTTGACATATGAGTCATACATTGAGTATAACTTCCAGTTTTGTGGTTGTACATGAGGTGGAGTTACACTGCTTGTATATTCATATATGAACATAGGAAAGTTATGGCTGATTCATTCTACTGTTTTTCTTATTCTCAACCCCATTCCCTTCCCTTCATTTCCTCTTTGTCTAATCCAGTGAATTTCTATTCTCCTCCATCCATCCCACTTATTGTGAGCTATCATCTACATATCAGAAATAATATTTGGCCTTTGGTTTGGGGGGATTGGCTTATTTAGCTTAGCATGATAGTGTCCAGTTCCATCCATGTACTGGCAAATGCCATAATTTTGTTCTTCCTCATGGCTGAGTAATATTCCATTGTGTATATGTACCACATTTTCTTTATCCATTTATTTGTTGAAGGGCACCTAGATTGGTTCCATAGCTTAGCAATTGTGAACTGAGCAGCTATAAACATCCCTGTTGGCCATGTCAACACAGTAGGCTGATTTTAAGTCCTTTGGGTACATGTTGAGGAGTTAAATAACTGGGTCAAATGGTGGTTCCATTCCAAGTTTCTGATGAATCTCCATACTGCTTTCCTAAGTGGTTGCACCAATTTGCAGTCCCACCAGTAATGTATGAGTGCACCTTTCCCCCCACATCCTCACCAACATTTATTGTTGCTTGTATTCTTTGTTCTTGTATTCTTTGCTGACTTATTGATTCAGTTATTTAGTTTTTTAGTGTTACATGTTTTAAGTTCCTTATATATCCTGGAGATTAGTGCTCTATCTCAGGTGCAAGTGGCAAAGATTCTGTAGGCTCTCTCTTCACGTTTTTTTTTTTTTTTTGAGGGGGGGGTGGCACTGGGGATTGAGTTGCTTAACGCTTCAATTTTGCTGAGGCTGGCTTTGAACTTGCAAGCCTCTTGCGTCAGCCTCCCAAGGGATTACAGACATGCACCACCATGCCCAGATGTATTTATATTCTTGATTGTTTCCTTTGTTGTGGAGGAGTTTTAGTTTGATATCGTCTCAAGTGTTGATTCCTGATTTTGCTGCCTGAACTTTAGGCGTCTTGTTGAGAAATTTGGTTCTTAAACCCACATGATGGAGAGTTGGGCTTACTTTTTCTTCTAGTAGGCACAGTCTCTGGTCTGATGCCCAGGTCCTTTATCCACTTTTAGTTGAGTTTTGTGTAGGGTCAGAGATAGGGGTTAAATTTCATTCTGCTACGTATGGATTTCCAGTTTTCCCATCATAATTTTTTGAAGAAGCTATCTTTTCTCAAGTGTATGTTTAGGCACTTTTGTGGAGTATGAGATAACTGTATTTATGTGGGTTTGTCTGTATCTTCTATTCTGTGCCACTAGTCTTCATGTGTGGGTGATCTTTAATAAAGGGTATAGAGGCAAAAAAAAAAATTTAAGAGCTCTCTAGGTCAGTAATTGCTGGTATCTGAAAGATTCGTTGCCTTGTTCATGTCAAGAAAACACAGCTAGAGCAACATTTTTAAATTTAAGTCAGAACAGGATACAGGAAATGACAATCTATTGCTATTCTGAAAAACCCATCTCTCTGTGTGTTTGTGTTTGTTCTGGTACTGGGGATTGAATCCAGGGACACTTTCCACTGAGATAGATAAATAACCAGCACTTTTTTTTTTTTAAATTTTGAGTCAGGGTCTCTCTCAGTTGCCAAAGCTGGCCCAAAATTGTAATCCTCTAGCCTCTGTCTCCCAAATAGCAGGGTTTACAGGCGTGCACCACCAAACTTGTCTTTTTATTTTGCATAGACCAGATGGATAATTAAAATGGGAGCATGTTAGAAGTCTCCACCCTGCCTTCTTCAAGTCCTAGTAAGTGGCATTAATTCCTGAAGACATTCTAGAAATGCAAGATTGATTTTGATTATCCAATTTTATAGACATGAAAGCTCTAGAGCTTCAATTTTGCTGAGGCTGGCTTTGAACTTGCAAGCCTCCTGCCTCAGCCTCCCAAGGGTTTTTATTTAAGTGATTGTATTATAAAACTTCTCACTCCACTTGTCAGAGAATCTACAAAGGTATTCTGTATATTTCTGAGTCATTTATACTAAACTGTACATTCAGAAACTGCAAAAAATAGCCATGAATATGTTCAGGAACCAAACAGACCCATCATACAGTGAATCCTAAACAAAAGTCCATTACCTACCTGGATTACATATGCTCCTAATCTACTTGATAATCTTTGGACATTTTAGGAACTAAAATCAATATAGTCAACTTCAAATAATCCTGGAAAACTTGAAAAACCTATTGTTTTGCTCATTGCTCAGTCACCCTCATAACTGACCATAGCTTGTTTCATAAATTAGGAGAAATATTTTCAATGTAGATGTTTGGTAAGAGAGATCCTTGACAATGTGATGTTTTGATGAATTATTCCCCTAGGGGTTCCAGTTTCATTTTTATTTAAGACATTCTGGTTCCATAGTGGTGTATGTGTATGGGTGCACACATGTGCACACACATACATATATATGTACATATGTATGGACATATATACATATATGTTTATATACCTATGTATCTATATGCCTTTAATATCTATATAATAAGCATCATGTTGTATACCATAAGTATATACAATTTTTGTCAATTAAAAATTAAACTTTTTAAAACACCATTTGAAATCTCATGTACATACACAAAGAAGCTCCGCATTTGTGAAGTGGCTCAAATATGGAAGAACATGACTCTTGTATTTATTCGAGTCAAACTTCTATTCACTTCGACTATGGCTTCTTTTCTTTTTACTTTTCTTTTGATCAACACAATATCTGTAAGTATTTATGGGTACAGTGTGATGTTTCGGTGAAACAAAACATCTGTCTGGGTGAAGCCCCACTTTGACACTCATTGGAAGAATCACACCTGCCTTGTCACTTAAATTTAGTGCCACAGTGTGGCTTGTACCCCTTGAGGATCTCTTCATGCTCAACAAATCGATGTTGCCCAGTTCAGTGCCTAGTGATGACCACTTTTGCAAATGTTGATGACCATGTGAGTGTCTTCTCTGGTTAATCACTCAAATGCTTTGTGCATAATTTATTGATATTTTGCACTTATTCTAAGTATGTTGTTTGTCATTCATGTTTGTTGGACATATTCCTTCTCATTGTGTAGCTTGATTTTTTTTCATTTTCTCAATGGCATCTTTTGATGAACATAAATTTGTAACTTTTATAAAGTCCAAATTGCTTTTTTTTTAACTTCCTTATGTCTATTTGTTTTTTGTTTGTTAGTTTGTTTGGGTTTTGTACCAGGGATTAAACTAAGGTGCACTGGGCCATTGAGCCACATCTCCAGCCCAATTTTGTACCTTATTTAGAGACAGGGTCTCACTGAGTTGCTTAGCACCTCCTTTTGCCGAGGCTGGCTTTGAACCTGCAATACTTCTGCCTCACCCTCACAAGCATCTAGGATTACAGGCATGTGCCCTGTGCTGGCTTGTTTTTGAGTTTTATTGAATAAATTTTCTTTATCTCAAGATCACAAGGAGTTCGTTAGAAGCTTTCCTTCTTTCCTTTATTTCCTTTTACTTTGATTTAGATTGAATTTTTGCATCTGAAGTAAGACTAGTCTCAGTTCTCATTTGTTCTTCTTTAGAAATAAGGGGTTGATCCATCATTAGGGGTTGATATGATTTCTTCATGGAATCAGTTTAGCTCCTTTGTTCAAAATCAATTAATGATACATATGTGGGTATTTTGTGGACTCTGGTCTACTGACCTATTCATCTATTTTACCCAAATATCTGTCTTGGAACGACTCTCTGTCACATTGTTTTGCCTTCTGTCACTTTATACAAACTATTAAAATAAGGTAATATAAATTTTACAATTTGATGATTCCTTTAATGATTATGTTGGGTCCTTAAGAATATTTAATTTCCATCAAAACATTTAGTTTGATCTGTGTACACTGGTACATGCCTGTGATCCCAGCTACTCAGAATGCTAAAGCAAGAAAATTGCAAGTGCAAGGCCAACTTAGTGAAACTCTGTCTCAAAAAAAAAAAAAAAAAAAGAAATAAAGAAAGAAAGTGAGTAAAGATGCATTTAATATGACTAACCATTTGCTTGGCATGGGCAAGGACCTGGATTCATGGATTCATCTCCTACTACAAAATTTAGTTTATTAATTTTATAAAAAAAAAAGCCTGTTGAAATTTTCACTTGAGATCACATTAAATATATAAATAATCAAATAACTAAAATACTTTCTTATCAATGCTGTCTAGTGTCCACTTATTTCCAGTTCCAAATGGGAAGCAGTGGATTAGATATAACTAGTCATGTAGCTTGACCCAAGGGCAAAGTTTGACAGAATCTAAAACTACCTAATCAAACTCTCACATCACTTTATCAAGGAAATGAAGTCTCAAAACATAAAACTGTTTTGTCCTGGATTATTAACTGGGTTCCTAAGGAAGCTGGGACCCACTTGCAGGTCAAGCTCTCAGTTCAGTTATCTTTCCATTGAACCTAGTCTCCCATTTCAAATATTATAACTGCTTAGAAAGAGAAAGGGATAAATAGAATTTAACTCAATAAAATATCAAGATAACTTCAAAATCATTAAGACAACTTCTTCATCCAGCACCAAGCTATTTGGTTCTTAATATATTGTTTAATAAAAAAAAGTCTAGAAGGTTCTAAAACATCTCTAAGGAAAGTCATACCTTAGAATCACAGGGACTCTATTAGCTAAAATTAAGTCAGGAGGAAAAGCACGTGCACACCAGTAACTGAAGCACCGGAAATGTAAGGTGAAGATCTATTGTCCCATGATAACTAGCAAGGGGAAAAGACAATGCCAAAGGCAGAAGAGTCACAAATATAAGCAGCAGCCACCACCTTAAGAGCCAATGCAGAGAGACCACAAAGGAACAAACCTGGAAGAGCACATAACTGGCCCAAGGTGCAGGTCTTGCTGGAGAGGCTGTGGCTCCAGCCCACTGATGATGAGGTGCTGGGGTGCTGGGGCAAGGGCAGCAAGCCAAAGACCACCTGCTCAGGCACCAGAGAAATTCCTGGGCAACTGAACACTGAGACTCTGACAAGACTTTCTGGAAAGCCACTCACCAGGGTCCACTGGAACTCACTAGGATGTCACTGCTTGGATTCAGGGAAAGTTCTGAAGGCCCACCTTCCCCAGATGTCCCATGAGCCACCAGGGTCAGCATGCTAAAAGAGCAAGAAAGGGAAAGCCCACTGCCAGGAACATCTTCCTCTTACCTTTACAGTCCATTGTTTACGTCAGCAATGCTTCACATTTTTCCACCTGGGAAAGGAGAGTGTTTACAGGGTCTGGCTCCAGTATTAAAAAATAAAATAAAGATGAGTTTGGAGTTGGGAGGAAATTCACTGAGAACAAGCAGGATGACTAAGTAATAGACTCTTCCTTCACCAACTGTATGTTGCAATACAGCCAAATCCTAAATCAAAGTAGCAACCTTTAAAAAATGATATTTATAAAATCATGATCAAGTAAATCAATCTATTGTAATAAATCTAAATATAGATCACACAAACAAGTGTAAGCCATGGTCCCATTTCAATACTATGATGAAACTCCCTTCTCAATCCAGAAGGATCGAACGTAACTCCCATCCACTCTCACCTACTGAAGAAGGTTGCTCTTGGAATCTTCATTCTCTTTTGCATTGTGGATTGTTTCCCCACTTTTGATAAAGCTTCTTGAAATAACTGTTTTCTCTGTTTCTGATTCCTCTTCTCCAATTACTTTATAAACCCATTTCTGTAAGTTTTCTTTTCCATGGATGAACTATGTGCTTCTACCAGCATCTCCTGTGACACCCACATTTCCCCCAATTTCCTTTTTATTTTTCTTTTCTTTTTTTTCAGTACTGAAAATCAAATCCACTTGCATGCTAGGCAAGTGCTCTACCTCTGAGCTACATCCTCAACTCCTGACCTTCCCATTTCCAAACCCAGTGATAATTGTTCTTCATCTTATCTCACCTTAGTCAAGGAGGCTATCTGCTTTACATGCTTTCTTCACTTGGCTTCTACAACTCTGTGCAGTCTTTTCCCTTTTGGTCCCTCATCTCCTTCACCCCTACACTTAAACCAATCTAGGATTCTGAGATCTCCTAATTGTATGTTTTCTTTCTTCTTTGATAACCTTGCAATGGCTTCTGTGTTTCCTAAGAACTGGAACTTAAGGACGCACAGATTTTTATCTGCAGCTCAGTTTTATTTCCTGACCTCTAGCCTCATATACCCCAAAAAAGTTTTTAATATCTTTAGATATCAAGTTAAAACATAACTTAATATTAAGTTATAGCATAGGTTTCATTTGACTTTCTCTCGTGCTCTGCCAGTAATCGATCAGCAAATCCTATAAGCCTGATGTTCAAAAGACATCCACAGTCTGACCACCACTCACCACTTCTGTTATTATACCTTGTCCCTCCAATCCAAGGTATCATTTTTCCAGCATGTACACCACACACCCCCTCTATACAAAAACACATGTCTATAATATAACACATAATAAAAATCTATAATACATATAATGTTATATGGCACATAAAAGCAGTTATATGTGTAAATTATATAAGAGATATGTAGATAGGTACATATTCCTAACCACCAGTCAGTCACTATTTAAACTACTCTTTCCAAGTTTTTGTCATCAAAACATGCAGCAGAGCACATCACACCTTTCCTTGAATCTCTTGGGAACTTCCCATTTCCCTCTGAATAAAAGCAATACATCTTCACAATGTTCTATAAACCCACTATAATCTGTTTCAAGCCAATCATTGCTTCTACCTCATTTTCTGTTTTAGCCAATATCTTAATTTCCTCTTACTGCTATAAAAAATCATGACAAACTTGGCTGGAAATAAAACAAATGTATTTTCTTACATTTCTGGAGTTTGAGATTCTGAAATTAGTTTCCCTTGGCTAGAGTCAAGGTGTCAGCAGAGGAAGTTCCATCTGGAGGCCGGATGGGGAGACTGCACCTTCACCACATATATTCCTTTGTTTGTTCAATCTTCCCTCTTCAACGTGCCCCACCCATATCTGTGTTCCTTCATCACATCACTTTCTTCCCTTAGTCAACATTCATTCCTCTTTTAATGATCCTTGTGAATACATATGCCCACATAGGAGATTTTGGAATAATCTTTCCTTCTTAAGATCCTTACCGAATCACGTCTGCAAAGTTCTTTTTCTCATGTAGCATATTCACAGGCTTTGGGTGTTAGGACATCTTCGGGGACGGGGCCTAGTATTCATCTGGCCATACTCATTGAACTTCTGAGATGCACACTGACCTCCTGCTGTTACTTAAATACCCCAGGTACACACCTACATCAGAGATGCACCCTTAATAGTCCACATATCTAAAATATTATTTCTCTAAACCTCCATGTGAATTCATTCTTTAAATCTTTTTATGTCTACTCTGTAAACTTTATGAATTGACTTGGGTTCTCCTTGTTCTCTCTCATGCCTTGCATTTTAATACTTAATACTTATCAACATCTAATGCAATACATCTTAGATTTTTCTTGATTTAATGTATATTTCTTCTACCAAAATCTATGTTTTGGGATAGAAAGGGCCATTCTCTGTTTCATTCCAAGAATCTACTACAGTGTCTGGTGTATAGGAGATGCAGTAATAGTGAATAAATATTAGATAATGCTGTGAGTCCTTCCATGTTGAACCTCCATTTTGGAAACTTAAAGAAAGACCACCATGGGATTTTCAGATTTGGATGAATTATCCAAGGTGGGATCAATATTAAATACTCTTTTTTATTAAGAGGAAAAAAGGGAGCAGAAGCGGATGTCATGCAAATGAAAGGTCACTTGAGAAGAGAAAAGGAATAATGGGGGAAGGAGGAGGCTGGGCAAGAGGAAGTACTGATGAATGAATTAATCAAAGTATGTTATATGCTTATATGAGTAGACCATAATGAAATCCACTATTCTGTAATTAATATTTACCAATTAAACTTTTTTAAAGAATTCTAATTTTATAATGTCAGAATTGTGATTTAAATGCAAACTATTGAATGGTTGGTTAGAAAAGTAAATTCATCATTTCCAAATATACACTTTTTACAGAGTTTCCTGTTTCCACAAATGGCATGACTATAGACTTAAAGATTTTGGCTCAAAACTACAACACATTTCAACCTTTATCCCTATCTTTCATCTGCTCTCCCAAGAACTGGGTGATGGGCAGAGATATGCCTGGAGGAATTGCACTGAAGAAGACTCTTGTGAGCAATCCATGGAAGGGAGCAAGGAAGGCAGGACCAGGTAGAGGTTGAAATGTCCATCACCACTGGGAATTCAATCAATCCTGCAGGAACCCTAAAGCTACAGAGGCCCTAAACCATGACAATGCACCTACCTCTGTAAATTGCTCCCAACCCTCATCACCCACTCATTGGAGAGGATGCATAATTTTGTATGTTACAGCTCTCTTCATCAAAGGGCAATTTCAAAACACAACAAAACCAGGAGACAAGTTTTAAGCAGCCAACACCCACAAGAGGTTGAGGAATGAGAGTCTGTCCTAAAGCATCAGAGCAGTGGACTCCAGGGTCTGCTGCAGTCCATCCCCTCTCCCACTTCAGCGAGTAGATCCAGCTCATCTAAGAACAGCACCTACAGCATTCTAGTGTTCCTCTTTTCTTGGAGACTTAGAAAAGAAAAAAATAATAAAACAAACCATAGTCTCCATCTCTGCAACCTGACTCGAGTCCAAGTTCAGTTTCCACTTTGTCCTCTCAAATACCCATTCAGAAGTTCCCCTGATCCTCAGTGAGCACTGTGCTTGTGTGTGAGACTTGCCTGCTCAAATGACCCAACCCTCATTCCTAAGGATTCTAAACCCCTGGGTACCGTGCCTGCTCAAGATTTCATGCCTGCTCAAGCCCTTGGGGCTGAATTGTTTAGTTATCAGCAAATTTAATCAGAAAGGACACTCTAAAGCAGAGGTCAGTAAATTCTGTCCCCAAAGCAAATCCTTCCCACAAGCTTTACTTGTAACTAAATTTCACTGAGACAAAGCTATCAATTTTCTGTAGCTGCTTCCACATGTGAAGACAAAGTTACGCATCTGTGGCAGTCAATGAATAGCCCATGTTTACTATGAGGCCCTTTCCAGCTCCTATCTAAAGGACCCATTCTCCCTTGCACCCAATCCAAAAGAGCAGTTCTTTTAATCAGGATCCTAATAATCAGGATCAACTGCCCTTCCAGGATGGATTGGAAATGACCTAGTGACAGCCATGTTTTAAAATCCAGTAACACTCTCCCTGTGTCTTTGGGAATAAGTGGTCCTCCTCCAGCTGCAAGGATTCAATCCTCAGAGTCAGAAATTCCCCAGGAGGGTCACTGGGGATACGGGGAAATTGCATCACTTCTATTTCTATATCTTCATGTTCCAGGTACAAATTCTACCTTTAATGGAGATGGCTTGAGATTATTATTTTTTGATGAAGGATTCATGCTGCATCTTGAAGGTTGATAAATCTATTCTTGTAGGACATTTTCTCTGATATTTCACCTCAACCATGCTTTGGAACGGGTATTATATATTGAGTAGCTTTTAGATGTGGTCGTAAGACCTATAGATCCTATGGTCCCAGGTCCATTTCCACCTTCCTTCAAAGTCTGAAGGATACCTTGCTTTGAATCCATATCATTTAATACTGTGTCATTGAATCCATCATTTACAAACCCTTGGATAGTGGTACTGGTCAATGCCCTGAAGATAGAAAAGGCAAATCGGTACCTGGATATGTGTTGACTCTAGTAAAGATTAATGGCTGCTGCTTCCAGGTTGGAAGAAGCTCAGTGTGATCAATTTGTGGCTGGTTAATCCCCTCAAGTGTTCTGTGATGTCTGCATCTCAGCATTGCTCTCTGTTGCTAGCCAAGGTACACAGCAGCAGTTGCTCCTGAAAAGTCTTAGAAAGATCAGCTGTGTTTTGACAAAAAATGGTATAACATGAGTTTTTCACTGTGTAATATTCTAATCTTACATCCACATGAAGATTCACAACTGGGTGGGTCAATACACTGCAGGTAGGGAACAGAGGCTTTGGCTTCTAGCAACTGTGCTTGACTATTTAGAAGAGTGGGTAGGGGCGCTATGATGTTCACATTGGGTGCTCCAAGTTAATCATTCACCCTTCTCTGCCTCTGATTCTAAATTTTCCTCATAACAACTACTTTAGCGTACTCCTTTTTCCACATATTGGATTTGGCTAATGGGGTTCTGTAGAAAGAGTTTGGAGAAAGGAGTGGTGAGCTTGGATTTTTTATAATAGCTCCCTACCTCAGGACTTTCTGTAAAGGAGTCTCTTTTCAGGTTGCAAGAACCAACCATAAGTCAAGAATAGCAACAGTCCTGGTATTTCTAATATTAAATCATCTATGAAACCTATGTTCTACCTCATTTGAATCTATGTAGATAGTACATTTATTAAACTTTCTCCAAAATACTCTATTTTGAATATTTCATCTTTCTTCTTCAGGTACTCTGACTGAAATTGCATATGAGAGGGAAAAGTAGGGAAGATAATTTTAATAAAGTCAAAAAATGCAAATGAAGTCCTTTTATAGTGACTAAGAAAATGGATAAAATTTTCTTACAAGAATGGCTTGTTGATGCTAAAGTGAGATCCCAGGCAAGGGATAAATCCCAGTAGATATAATTAACTGATAATATGTAATCTCTTGCAAGAAAGGATTTAAGATGGGCAGCTTCAGGAATACTAAATCAAAGGTAGATGTAATCTGCTTTCTCTAATGTTGTTAAACCAGCTAACTATGTACATTCTTACCAGACGAGTGATCCAATTAATTATTCCTCTACCTCACAGACAAACATTTTTCACTTCTGCCCTCATTATAATCCCCATCCATCTCATGCTATATTGCTTATCTATTGCCACACTAATGATACATAACCAACAGGACAAAGCATTGCTGGCTTAAACAAAGACTGCTTATTGCTCATGTGTATGGAGCCAGCTGCAATTTGACCAAATGACTCTGCCAGTGCTGGAAGATTTGCATATGTAATGACTGGCTGTGGGACAGCTTTGCTACCCTGGTCTCCCATGCTCCATCAGGCTACCATAGCAAGTTCTCATGGCAATGAAGAAGTTTAAGAGTAGCAGTGGAAGCTACGAGGGCCCTCAAGGCCTTGCTATACTTGGAGTTTATACTTGGACTAATTGTCCCCCAGAGTCCTTCATATCTAAAGTCATGGTCACCAGGGTGGCACTGTTGAAGCTGGTCAAGCTTTGGGGAGGGATGAACTAATGGGAGGTCCTTAGGTACTGGGGATGGGAGGTAGTTTAGATTCAACTCCTTGGTTGCTCTTGTATGAATAACCCTTTCAGTTCCTGTAAGAAGAATGATGTAAAAAAGATCAAACCTGGCCCTGCCTGCCTGATTGTCTGCTATCGTTCAAGTTGTAACTGGCTCCTGCACAGGCTCCCACTATGATGTGTCACCATTCGCCACATTCATTAGAGGTCAAACAATGGGGGCTGTTCAGTGTTGGACTATAAACTCCCATACTGTGAAATATAAACCTTTTCTCTTTGTAAGTTAGATGTTTCCAGTATTTTGTTATAGTAAAGCAAAGCTGACTAACACAGGCCTTGACTTGGAAACTTATACTCATCTCATCCATATGCTACACAACAAAACAGTTTCTAGGGCTCTCTCAGATTCTGGAGATTGAGAAATAGTCTCCATCCTATTAATGAGAAGAAAATCTAAGTCACATGGCAAATGGATTGACTGCAGGGACAGAAATATATGGGGGCCCTTGATGTACTCAATCTACCTCTCATGCCTCTTTTCTTACCTCAGCCTCCGAGGCTACATCTTTCTCCACAATTCAAGACTCAGGTTCTCAAAAAAATATATATATATATATATATATATATATATATATATATATATATATATATTTTCCAAATTTACATTACTCTGACACCCTTCTTCACTGCAAGGAACAGAGACTGATAGGAACATCATGAAATGAGAGTCTCTTTTCAAGAGACTTAGGAAATGTGAGCAACTGCCATGAGAAAGATCAGGGCTGTATATCAGGTACAGACAGCAGATGGCTCTGAGCTCAGGTGCCCAGTGCCCAGTTAACTCACCATCCTGTTGTCTCCTGTACAGATTCACGATTCCTTGCCCCTCTTTTCATGTCCCCAGATACCACAGAACGTACTTTTCCTAAGTCCAGACTCCTCACAGCCTCTCTCCAGCCTGACTTGGCAGCTTTGACTGAGCAGAGGCCGCTTTGGTTGCTTCTGTGAGCAGGGTGGGAAGAGCGAATGCTAGAGATAAACAGTGTTCACTTGTGGCAAGGGTTCTGATAACGTTTCTGGTTCTGAAGCAGACGCTGTTCCCATTATTGCTATTATTATCATGAAGACTGCTCTTCCCTTTTTTATGACTCAAAAATTGCTGCAGGAAATGAGCCATACAAAACAGAAATATAAATTTCTGGTGTGTTTTTACACAATGAGGAAATGTCCTCCCTCGACTAAATTGTTACTTACTGTAACAGCCGCAGCCATAACGATGATAACATTCACATCTCCTCCATGATGTACAGCTTTCTAACACCACCACGGATGTGTTTTATCTTTCATCACTGTTGTTAGCTGCAGCTTCTCTAAGGCCTGACATATAAACCTGGACAAATTTCTGAGCTTCTGTCAGTTGCATTTCCAGCAAGGGGGCATGTTCCCCCGAGAGCTCCTTTAACCTGCGTGGCTCCAGCAAGACTCAGACCCATGTCAGCATCTCAAATGGGGAAAGTCCTGGGGTAGATTTAGGGAGGTATGAGGCCAAGGTAAAGAACCCTATAATTTTTTTACTCATTCTTATTTTCAAATTAAAACATACTCAAAGACATGTGTGTGTGTGTGTGTGTGTGTGTAGTTCACCTTACTCAAATTCACTATTAGGTTTGTTTATATTTGAGTGTATTTATTAAAATTTAGTATTTCAGCCCACCCTTCTCCTCTTCTTGATTTGAGGAATAAGTTTCACACTTGATGCATATACCTAGGGACCCTGGGGACAATTTCCTATCCTAAGTTTCAGCAATCCCATGATATATTGAACCTGAAAAGCTATTGAGGGTTGGCTCTACTGGCCAGGACACTCCATGCCTGACAGCATAACTGACCACAAAGGAAGGGTATTAACAGCCACATCAAATCAACCAGAAAAAAATGGATTTATGTTCTACTAAAACACCAAGTGTTTTCATATTTACAAAGAGAACAAGATAATCTAGTAAAACATAATTAGTTGTATCTGAATTTGACTATAAGGTTGAGTTCAATCTTATTCAGCCTGTGAGATACTTTCAGAGACTTTGAAAGGGAAATCTACAAGTTCTCAGACTTATTGGGAATGTTTGCCTCACTAGGTTCTTCTGAAATGAAAGGAACTGAACACTCCCTGGGCATGCATGAGCCAAATGTCACATTCCTGATACAAGTGGCCTGAGTATTGTAGTTAGGAGGTAGGTTCAGGGTTACCTGCCTGAATGCATATCTTACCTTCAAGCAGTCCTTCCCCTATAGGATTTGGGCATGTTATCTAATGCCGTGCTTCAATCTCATATCTATAAATACACGTAACAATGTGAGTGACCGTAAAGGGTAGTTTGGAGGCTAGATGAAAGGAATTCAGAAATCTACAATTATAGAGGTAACATAATAATCAGAAAATAAGCATAAGCTTATTTTACAACTGCAAACTTTATTATTAGAGGTCTATCTTGGTGTTTCTTTAAAAAAAAAAAAAACTGACCTGCCATTTCACTTAATTCAATGATTCAATAAAAATTCGCCTATGGTAAATTAATTTAAGACTATATTTTTAAACTGCTAGTCTTTTATTATCATTATGTTTCGGCCATCCTTTACTTGATAGGAAGTATGTTACCATTCTCATAACCCACTTCATATGTAGAGTCCCAGAGATTACCTTAAATTCTGGAAATAAATCATGCAATTTTGAAATCCAAAATTGAATTCTAATACTCTCTATTGAAAAAAAAAAAAAATCATGGGATCTCTCTTGCCTTGTGCTGAAAAGATTTTTTAAGATTAACTTCTTTATTCCTTGATTTCAATCTTTTTCCTTTGAATACCTCCGGGGTAGAAGCTATTTTGCATTTTAACTAAAGGCCTCTTAACCTTTTCTTTGTGGCATTTGAAGAACTCTGACTGTGGTGCTCATACAGTGCAAGCAATAGGGGGAATGAAGGGCAGTCTTCCCTTTGTCTCCTATTTGTTGCAGCACTAGGGGGTGGGGACAAGGACTCTCTGATTAATTTGTACCTTCAAGTTTCAGCAATATCGTGACATATTGGTATTCTTTTTATGAGTTCAGCTTGGCTCTTGTACTTCCTTTACACACTCCTGCAATGGAAAGCTAACCTTTATGCTTTTATAGACTGATATGGCTCAGAGTCAAAGCGAAGTTGGCAATCAAAGGCTAGGATGGTATTTGAAAGGAAGATCATACCATTGGGGTCACAGCAGGAGTTCTCTGAAGCCTTAAAGTCCATCTTTCCAAGCCAGGCTTCTCTGCATATCATTTGTTACTAAAATGCTAATACTTTTAGTGTTCAAATTATCCTCCAATTCTCCCTAGGCTTTATGTACACTGTGGTTCCCCATGTTCACAAATGTTCAGATTGTTAGGCAGAGTTCTGGGTCTTCATTCCGATTTATAGCAACTCCATCTCTGTTAGGGCCACTGTGTAGATTGGCATGCAGCCAGAAGGTGAATACCCATAAGGCCTTTTCTTGCTAAAATATATAGTTAGCAAGTATATATATGGTAATGTGTTTTTCTTCTCTCTAGAGATGAGATATCTAATCATTAATCTCTGGGATGTTTAAATATATGGCAGAGTTTTAGGTTTATTAGATTTTCAATTCACCAATCTGATCTTCTCTCTGATGACCTTCCCCTTGGCATTAGAGACACATGCCCCCATAATTAGACACACTAGATATTCAATAGTACCTTTTTTAGCTCCATACACTACAAGTGGCAAACACCTGCAAATCCCTGTTGTTATTGGGACAGGAAGTACCCAGTATGAGGGACAGGAAGGGGTGGTTAGAAACAGGGCCTGAGGTGAAGACTGGAAAGAGGTTATAACAGGGCAAGGTTGCTTTCTCTCTCGTTCCATATAGGAAAAGAGACTTTGTGGAGACAAAATAAGAAGGCGAGTCCTTGTTTGGTTACTAGCATATCAGTTTTATGCTTCTGGAGTGGCCATAATTGTCACTGCCTATATGTCACTGTGGAAAATGTGACTGAAGGTTTGAAACAGATGAACCCTTCAAAGTCTTTGTCTCTCCATAGAAATCATGGAGAGCCCAGACCTGCATTCTCCCTACCAAGATTAAGGCAGGAGCTAAGGGCAAGAAAAATCCAATGAGGAGGTACAACTCTCAAATAAAAAGATACCAGTGTATAAGATGTCTCTGAAGGAAACAACTACAGAAGGTTCAATGTCATTGCCTGAATAATTATTATATATAATGCTGGTTAATGATGATAATCTGATTAAAATAGACACCACCCACATGCCCACAGAGCATTATGGGCCTGAAAAAGGTACAATATATAGAAGCTTCTGAGCATCAGATGGTGGGACGGTCTCTAGGTTAGAAGACCCATATTATTTTTTCTGCACTTCCACCAATAAATATTAGGAGATTGAGTAATGGGTGTTATGAAATAGTGATAATAATGTCTTTCCTGTGTTCTGGAGAAATAAAAAGAAAAACACAACCTTTTCAAAATGCCTTTAAAAAAAATCTAACAGACCTCGACAAATGTAAAGTAATTCCATTAGCAAATCAATCCTCACCTTCACCAGAGGGGCTCCTGCCACAAACTGCCTTGGGCTCATTTGCCCTCAGTAATGAATCTTAAATTAATCCAGCTCAGTATTTTCCAAACTGGAAATGGGAAACCTTAGAGAATATAGGTTCTTACAGCTGTGAAGGGGAGGCCCTAGTAGCTGTGCCCTGTTTTGTCACTATTAGCTGAGAGAGTCCATGGAAGCACGCCTTTTTACCTGTGCCAGCATCCGAATGAGAGATGACCTAGTTTAATACCCCCTGACCTCATCTGATCTTGGGCAAAGTAATGATTGTACCTTCTAAAAGCAGAAACCAGAGCCAGTCAGTCCTCAGCTTCTAGCCAATCCAGGTGTGTTTCTCAGTTTTTGCTGGATACAATCCACACTGCAGCAGAAAGTTTAAAACTGGATTAAGAGAAATACTTGGCCAGCCAAGTGTGTGCTTTAAACCCTGATATTTAAATAGAATCATATTTGAACCTTCTTTCATGGGCCTTCAATCAGGCTAAACATAAAATATGCAGGGAGGTCTTGAAAAAAAAGCATTTTACAATTATTTAATTTTGCCACTACACAGTCTAGATACTTAGACTATAATTTAAACATAAATCAAAAACAAATCTGATTTTCCTGGTTACCTGAAAGCCACTGCCTTCGCTTCTTTAGACATATTCACAAAGGCCAATTCTACATGTATTCAAATGGATTATGAGGCTAGAAAAATACACTTCATCTTAGCCAAAGGCTGAGAAATAGTGAGACATGAAAAATATAAAGTGGCATGAAGAAGAAAGGTGTACAATTTTATCCTAATAATTAAAAGTCTGGCTGTTTGAAAGGTTACAAAAAAACACCCAGCATACCATTACGAAAACAAGGACTCAAAGGACCACTTGGTGGTTTGTAGGATCATTAACAATAAAGCTTTTATTCTACTCTGTATTGTTTAAAAGACAGAGATTTGAAACTATAACCATACCATTTCTTTTAAATGTGTATACTTTACATTTTAAAGAGAATACTCTTTTATTTTCAATAATGAATTATTCATTTGTTGATGCTCAGGGCCCTTAAAAGTTTTGTATTTTGAAAAGGTTTTAAGACCACCTTAACAATGAACCACTAGTAGTTATATATCTGTACTCCGAATATAAGAATTAAATGCATTTTTCTTTTCTTAAACTTTTACAGGTATTTCTTGGGCAGTGTGGAAATGAAAGCATCATCTACATTTACTTTTTATTTTCTCCATTGCATCTTCATCAGTCATCTCAAATCTTTGGAAAAGAAATGGAACAGAAATAAACAATTTTTAAAAGATTCAGAAAGATTTTGTAACTTCACTGCATTGCTAAACAAGAATGTGTCAGTAGGTGCTGTTTTGAAGTAAATATGAGATATTATTAGTCAGAATAGGCGATTTTGCTGCAGTAACAAACAGCCCACACTTCATTAGTAAGGCTTTTTTCCCCATGGTTCATGGATCTGTATCTCACTGGAGATGCTGCTCATCTTGGACCCTCAGGATCCAAACTGAAGAAGGAGTCTCAGACACTGGGTGTCATTCTGCAGTGCAGAGGGAGAGAGAGTGCTCTTGGAGCCTTGGATCAAAATTACATGTACAGCCAGAAGTCATACATGATAGTTCCAGATTCATTCATTAGTCAGAAATGGATCAGTGGCTTTACCAATTCCATAGTCAAAACCTAGGGGAGAATAATCCATGAGATATAAGTAACCCAAAGATTAGCACAGTATACCCTTTCCAACAACAAATATGTATTCTTTATTTCACTACAGAAATACTTTTCCAGCCTCCCCGAGGGAGACAGCCTGAAAGCAGTGCCCCCAGCCCCGGCGTAGAGCGCCAGGCTCCATCTGTGCATGACTCCCAGCTGCATTTCCTTCTGGAGTGTCCTTATTATTCAGCTATTACCTCGCAGCTTGAATCTCACTATTCTGCACTTCACTTCATGACGCTGAGATTCTGAAAACCATGCTTTCCCTTTTACCAGCCGACTTCCTGCCAGGCTTTGACATCTGGGGGTTCTAGAAGAAGATTGAAAGACCAGAAAGTAATGCATGATAATTGCCTTTTCATCCAATCAGAATCACTCCTGTACTACCCTTCAGTCCATCAGTGGAGGTTATTCTGGTACAAACAGCTGATAATCGTTGGTAATTTTTCAATATTCCCCAAAGAGCCTCAGTTCTCTCCTTCAGAAGTAACACTGGCAGCTTCCTGGAGTCCACCCTGAGGCTTGTATTCCATTTCCAGAGCTTTCCTGTAAGTGCACCAGGCACAGGGCTAAATCCCAGCTCTGCAGTCATTCCAACTTTCCCTCAATTACAGCCCCTGGCAGTGGTACTGGCTCCTTCAAATACTCTTTATGCAATACTTGAACGTCCCTGTCTGTCTTCTCACTTCCCCAATGCCGAATTAACAATGTTTTCTATTGAATTCTCTGTTAAAAGAACTGCTGTGTGTCTTGTCTCCTGATTTAGACTATACTGCTGGTTTGAACCTGCTCCTCTTAATCCAGGGACTGTGCACACAAAAGACAAGGTATTTGCTCCCAAAGAACCCTATAAAAAGTTGCGGGTGAGGAGCGGGATCCCTTCAATGAATGTTTCTTTTAGACAGTGAAAAAGAATGTTAGATGCTAAGCAGCTGAGTTTCTAGGGTTGGAAGAAATTTTTTTCATAGGAGAAGAGATCCTCGATCCCTTGTTTTCGGTGGTTCTTTGCTTTCAACCTATAGAAGTCCTGCATTTTCTATTATCCTTGCAGATCACCTCTGAAGAGGGCATTGGGGAACATTTTCTCTTTAATTTTTCTGAGACTTCTGAGAAGCAGATCCCAAGGGAGAATTAGATGCTCAAGAAATGTATCAGGAATAATGTGTGTGAGAAGAAAAAAAAAAAGAGAGAGTTGGGTTCTACAGGGAACTGGGGAAATTTCAGATCATGATGAAGATCTGACCCTAAGGGAAAGACAGTGGGAAGGAAGTGAGGAAAGATAGATGGTGGAAGGGCTAGAGCACTTCAAACACATAACAATGCTCAGGAAACTGTGGCAAGGACACCTGTTAATCTTTGGACCAGAGTCACACATCAGGCTTTGACACACCTCTTCGCGCCTGCCTCCCATCCTGGCTGCTCAGCCACTAATTGGGGGAGCCTGCAGGAAGCGTGGTCTCAGTGCACACGTGGTGGTGGTTTCAGAGGGCAGCCAATGGAGCTCCAGTCCCATGCTTTGGGCAGTTGACAGTCTGAGCAGACCCTTCTCAAAGCCACCCCACCTCTTTTGGGACTGAGAATATTTTCATACCAATATAAATGTGAGTGTTCAGGCTCAGAACATACAAAGCATCTAGATCAAAAGCAGGGTCTTGTTTTCTTTGCTAATATAGCTTTCTCAAAACCTTAATCTATTTTATTCCAATCAAAACCATATTTCAACAGTCTCAGTGCTTTCCAAGGTTTTTAACTTTATTTTTCTGGACCAAGTGGCTGGTACCTGGAGCCTATATTATTTCCATGAAGTAAACACACTCTGATATCTTCCTCCAAAGTTACTCTGACCAACTAAAAGGATTAATAGGGCTGCACCTAAGCCATTCAAAGAATGAACAGTGGGTTTCAAAGTGTTAATTTTATTTTTAATTGTATTCCTTAATTTTATTCTTGCTTCTACATAGAAGTTTAATCTGAATATTTTGCTCAAAAATATCAATTGTCTTTTACCGTTTGGGATTGAATCACAATAATTTCTTCCAACTTACAAGTACCTAAATATCTACGCTCTCTACTTTTTTTTTTTTTTTTTGGTATTCCTGATTGCAAAAACAGCCAATTCTGTTCTCTTGTTTTCAGGGCCTTCTCAAACAGAGTGGCAAACACAACTGAACAAACATATGCCCCTCAAACTCTTCCACTAAAGCTTTGAGGTCATTCAGGAATATTGTGAGACTTCAAAATTTGTTCAACATTTTCACCAAATAATTCACCACTATGAAACAAGAACATTTTGTTTCTTCGGAATTACTGTGCATTAGCAATTCAATACTAATTCTGGAAGGACACAAACCATTGGTCAGAGCTACTTCCATAGCCCCAACAAACATCAAGAACATGGATGGAAAGGTTATTTCTGAATTGCACCCAGAGAGGGGTAGTACAGGTATTATTACACAGATAGTAGGACTCCCTTGAGTTTTAGAAGAGATATAAAAGCATCAGCCTCAGATGCACTAAATACTTCTCAATTTATTCACTCAAATTTCTTTTACCATTAATGCATATTAGTCTACTTGCCTGCACAGGATTAAAACAGATTTCCAAGGTGCAACAGGCTCACTACTAGTGATCTGGAGATTCTGCCAATGGCAACACAGGATTATTTTTAGGACATCTGCACTCTGAGGACAGTTGCTGATGCCAGAATGTTGCTCCATAGCTTTAGCTGTCCTAATGGAGATAATGGAAACTTGCAAGCATGCAAGAAAGAATTATTTTGGAACCCATCAACAAAAGCATTATTTGTTAACATATCTCTACATGTGGGTGGAGCTTTTTGCTCATCTACTCCCAAGTCCCCCTCAAGCTGCAGGGAAGGAAACCTCTACCAATCATTCCATCCTGTTTTGGATTATGTTGAGAAGAAAGTTTCTATTTCTCTTTCTACCCGCTTTGCTTGCACCTTCAGATAAATGATAAAGTGACAAACCAGATGCATGAGATAAAGGAAAACCTAACATTTATTAGAATATAAGTAGGTGAATAAACATCAGAGTTCAATTGAGAACATCCATGTTTCAACCTATATTCTAGCATAATCATTAATAACACACACTCTCTTATTATTTGTTTTGTTTTGCTACCAGAGATTGAACCCAGGAACACTTAACCACTGAGCTACAGCCCCAACCCTTTTTTAAATTTTTATTTAGTATCAAGGTCTTGCTTAGTTGTTTAGAACCTTGCTACTATCCCAGGCTAAGTTTGAACTTGCAATCCTCCTGCCTCAACCTCCTGAGCCACTGGGAATACAGGCAAGTGCAGAGTTTTTTTTTTTTTTTCTTTTTTTTTTTTTCTCCATGCTGCAATTCTTTCTGAGCCAATACTCTTTATATTAGAAAGCCACAAAAATGGGTTAATTTTTATGTCAATTTGGCTAGACTCTGGTGCCTAGTTATTTGGTCATACCCTGAACTATATTTGTTGTTGTGGTTAAGATATTTTGTGATTGACAACTATACTTGGTTCACTTGAAGTAAAGGAGTTCACCCTGGATAATGTGGGTGGGCCTCATCCACTCAACTAAAGGCCCCAAGGGCCATTTCTGAGATTTCAGGAAAAAGGAATTTTGCCTCATGACTGTAGCATAGTGTGACATGGGTCACCACAAAGTCAGAGAACACCTGGGGTTAAAAAAAAAAAAAAAAAAAAAAAAAAAAAAAAAAACTTTTGTTATTTCCTCTCTCCTGAATTTCATTGACTGACAGCTGTAACCTTGGGGTGCTGGTTTTTCATGACAAAGGTGGCCCTGATCTGCCACTGTCTAGGGGACCCTCATTCTTCTTCTTCCCTGAAACAACACCTGCATATGCTCATGGGCTGCTGCAATTCCAGTCCCTGTAGCCTGAGAACATCAGCTTTCCACATATTTCCCATTGGTTTGTATCTCTGTTACACGACGGTGTTTGTCATAACTTGATGGTGTACGCATGGGCTCTTCAGTACTATCTCTTAAACTTCAGCCATCATCATTATGCTTTTGGATCAGGAAGATATCCAAACTATGGAATTCCCTTGCCTAAGGACTCAACACATTCCTGGTCACTTACCTGAGGCTCTGGGACTTCTGGTGGTGTTGCTAGTTTCTGTTGCTTGTGTCTGTTTTTTCAGACTTTTCTTCAAAGAAAAGAGATAAGACAGCATGAATATAATCTTAAAGGAAAGGTAGTTTGTAAATGTTAGATTTATAAACATTCTGGGGAGTTTTCTAATACATATTCATTGGGCTATTTCTGTCTAGAAACAAGAAAAAAAATTCTCTAGTAGATTAGGACATCAAACCAGCAGGAGATGGGGAGGATGTTAAGATAAGGAGGCCAACTTCATTCTTCCGTCATTAAGTTGAAATATTCCCATTTAATTAGCAGTTGTCACTTCTGTGCATAGTATGAGTTAACAGTCTTTTTCCAGACAGCGAAGGTAATTTTAGGTACTGCTTGATAATTTGTTTGCAAATCCCCAAGCTGAGCACTGGGATTTGAAAATTACTTCTTTGACACCAATATGTAGGTTTGGCCTTAATTGTTCATCAAAATCTCAACCAGGCCTATTTGCATAAAAGAATAATATGAGAAAAAATACTAACAAGGAAAGGAAGAAAAAGAAATGGATTTTTCCTCCCAAGATGGAAAAAATAAAATAATTCAAAGATGACTTTCCAAATCTCAATTGCATGATGTTTCATATAGCATTGTCTATAATTGTTTGTTACCACAAACAGATTTCTGCCCTTAAATTTACAAGTTAAAATTTTAATCACTCATGTTTAAATAACAAAATGAGTCTTAGACCATTTGGGAATGCTATAATGGAATACCACAAGCTGGGTACTTTAAACATGTTTTATTTTCTCACAGTTGTGGAGTCCAAACTTGTAAGGTCAAGGTGTGGGCAGGTCTGGTTTCTCCTGAGGCTTCTCTCTTTGGCTTGAAGGTGACTATCTTTCTGCTTTGGTCTCACATGTCCTTTCCACTGTGAGGATGAATCTCTGGTGTGTCTTCCTCTTCTGTGTATACCAGTCTTCCTAGACTAGGGCTCCACCCTGATTAATTTATTTAACTTTAATTACTTCTTTAAAGGTCCTATTTCCATATACAATCACATTGGGGTATAGGGCTTCCACAGTATGAATTTGGAAGGAGTGACACACTTCAAGTCCTAATACTTCATGACCTCCAAAACACCATGCCCTAAGCGCAGTCCTCTGGCCTTTCTCTATTTGCATTCACTCCCTCTGTCACTGCACAAAGTCCCTTGGATAGCAGTGACATTTTAAAACTGATGACACCAAACTTAGATCCACAGCCCTGAACTTTTCCTCAGAGTCACAATTCCTGGAGACAAATTCCTATGTGCATCTCAAATCAATATTTCGTAGGCACCTGAAAAGTAATAAGCAACACACAGTCTCCACTCCCTTGTAAGGTGCACCTTCCCAATTTCCTCCATCTCAGGAAACAGTAGCTCTAGCCGCTCACCTCAAGACTCTCCCTGTCAGTGTTCACCTTTCTCATTCTTTCTTACACCAAATCCAGTTCATCAACTAGTTTTCCCAGCTCCACTTTCAAGATGGATCTTGAATCTCACCTGAAGCCAAAGGGGAGAAGCATTAGGTCTTAACCACCATGTGGTCACAGGCTATACTTGGATCAGAAATGTCCCCGGAAGGCCCGGGTGGTAGAGGCATGGCTGCAGCCTGTGATACTGGAGGGAGGAGGTGGAACCTTTAAGATATGGGGCCTGCTGGGAAGAAGCTGGTCACTGGGGCTTGCCCTGAGGGGACATTGGGATCCTAGCTCCTCTCTCTCTTTGCTTCCAGTCACCACAGGCAAACAGGCTTCCTCTGCCACACATGTACCCTGATGCACTATGCTGTCACAGGCCCAAAGCAGCAGGGCCAAGTGGCCATGGGCTGGTGTTAGGTTGATTATCTCAGGTATTTTGTCCCAGAAATGGAAAAGTGACTAACACACTCTAGTTCTGTGTTTTTAGTTGTGTGAACTTTCACAATTGCATTCACCATTAAATTCCATTTTATCTAAAATGGATATTAAAAATATCAACTTCCTAATGGTTGTTGTTCCCCACACAATGCATGATGTTTAGCAATTGCTTAAAAATGGCAAATAGAATCCCATGGCATACATTAAGAATTTCTCCCAGTTGAAAAATATCATCACGTTTACCAACAGTGCAATAGCTTCAGCTTTTTTCTTTTTTCTTTTTTTCCTTTCTACTCCCCACAGGAAACCTTGGTCAGCACTCAGGCATACTCCAACCTGAAATGGGTGCACATGAATTGGGTTTATTGCCCCATGCTCCTCCTCTCACCATGGTCTGCCTGAAGTTGATGCATGACTCATTTTAACTGAGACAAGGCAACAGCTGAACTTAGATATATGAGCAGCAGTAGACTTGAATCTTGACCACGACTGTACAGCTTGTCTTCTGCCAAATTGAACATTCAGGAAATATAATCTTCACTGCATCTAATCTCTGTGCTCTGCAGCCTTCTTCTGGACCTTCTTTTTTACAGATCGCTTAGGGACATCTGAGCTGTAAAAGAAAGGTAGACAGTCCATGCCAGCCCCATAAAGGTTATCATACCAATTATCATTCGTCTCTCCATTTTCCTCCTTCTGCCAAACTTCTCAGTGTTCCGATATCATCAACAAATTCATATTTAGAGATTATCAATTGATAAGAAAATGTATGAACTTAATAATAAACCAAGAGACATGAGTTTCTAATTGTTGGGTTTGGGGTAGGCATGCTAAAAATAATGCTTTCTGTAAAATGCTTTATAAACCATTCAACCTGATAGCACCTCAGCTGCCTCGGTCTACATCATGGGGGATCTTGACACTGACCTTTGCCAGGGCAGGCTCTACCTACATTCTTTGGTATCACCTTGGCCAGTCTGTGACTCCTTCATTCTGTAAAGGAAATGTGATACCTCACCCAGTCATAGAACTGTGATCTAGGTGTGAATGTGTCAAGAATCCCTCTCCAGTACTCCCCTTCTAACCAAGAATGAGGTAGGGGTTAACTAAAGAAAATTGTCCTGATCTTGTGGCTACAAAGGACAGCATCATTTGAGGTTGGATGGTTAAAATAGTGGGTTTTTCTCCCTTTATTTTGCTCTGAGGGACTTTGAAATAGGAAGTCAATTCTTACCTGGAGAGAGGGTAAGGAGAAGTCAGCAAGACCTTATTGGGGCTGCTCCTTGAACATAGGGAACCTCACAATTCCTTCTGACTCGACATCCTTAAGTCAGGACATCCTATGTGCCTCTCTCCTTACCTGAATTCCTCCAACCAAGCTGGAAGATTGTCCTCACTCCCAGCAACAAGGTTCCCTCCCACCTCCAGAATTATGTAAGACTAGGTTGCACATTCACTTATTCTTATATATTTCTTTGTAATGTAGATTAATTTTTTACACAATATTTTGTCATTCATACTTGTTGGGACCTTAAGCTAGCAAATGATAGCAAACATTGGAGATGATTAGTATTTAGGTAATTATAATAAAAAACCATAGGCAAAATTATTTTCCAAAAAATTCTTGTAGTTTCAATGATAAAAAAAAATTGCAAGAACCACATTTACGTATTACAGTATATTCACCATGTGAATCAACTATATTGGAACATCTCCCAAAAAACACAAATTATAGGGATCAAAATGGGGAGCTACTGCCACCAAGTGACCCACCCATCTGTCAAAAAGAAATCAGAGGGTTCACCACTTGACTTAATGCCAAAAATAAACTCTGTTATATGTCAGGGGAAAAAATATTAGCAATCTAATGGATTTACCAGTCTAGCTAAGAAAATAACTTCTGGGGTTTCAGGGCATGTCTGCCACCACTGGACCTACAGCTATTGCTGGGGAGTGGCACTGCCTTGTGCTGGACAATTCCTTGTATATGATTGAGTTTAGTTTTTGGAATGGCAGATCCATTAGAATCACAAGTAATCCTAAAGAAAGGGATACTGGGAGGAATTAAGATAGCTAACATTTCTTGTGTTTGTTGTTCTAGATAATGCTCTGCAAGATTATAGTTGTTTACATTTCCTCTTGACCTATGTAAATCCAGCTGCATAAGATGGGGGAACTAAACTACCTCTCGAACTGCCTCATCATGGACAGGGCTCATCTCAGGAATGGTCAGGAAAGTCAACCTGGCAGATATAACTGATAGACTGCTTGCCAAAAGCCTGCATGGTCACAGCACATTTTCTCTGGCTCCCTATTCCACTGTCTCCCTTTCCTTACCCTTAATTCACCGAGAACGGAGTACTTAAATCTTATAATTGGGGAAGTCCCATGAATAATCTGACATCCAGCCATTTGGGAATGGTATTCTGCAGACTTGAAAGGCGCTCCTCTTTGAAAGCTTCATGTCATTTCTTGCACACTTTCAAATAGATGGAAATCGATGAGAGTGTGTTCCTTTATTTGCATTCTTGCTATTGCTGGTAAGTTCACAAAACACTCCAGTATCTTGTATGATTTTTAGCCAAATCCATTAAAGTTTCAACTTTGGATGTTATGTTTTTCAAGTTCAAAAATGCAAATAACAATTTAGCTTTACTATAATCTGACAAAGATTGGCAAATACCTCAACCACCAAATGCTTGCCTATGACTGCATGTTTAAAGAGTCATGTACTTTAGTAAATGCCACTGGGACCACTACTGTACTGGTATCAGTATTTGCATTGGTTCCGATTATTTCATTTGCAAGTAGAGGAACTTTTGATATCTTAAGCTAAAAAGGAGATTTGTTAGTTCACATACTTGAGATGAAGAGTCAGAAGAACAAAAGTGAATTAGGATTTAGGAACTGAAAGTGGAGTTCAGCACCAGTGAGGTCCTCTGTCCTCTTCCATTTCTTAGCTCTTTTTAAAAGAATTCTGAGTCTACACTATCTCCAGGAAGCAATGCAGATTCTTGAGCCAGCCCCTCATTCACATACTTCCATCTCAGAAGTCCTAGGTAAAAGACAACAAATATTATCTCTTTCTTTTTAACCAAAGAAGGATTTATATGTATTTTACCTGAACCATGTATCCACTATCTTTTTGACTACTGTTTCTAGAAATATGAAACCTGATGAATAATAAGATTTGGGTTATATTTTATTCCTTGTGGACTGATGAAGGGCATCCAGCTGCGATATCAAGCCCTATTAAACCCATTCAAAAAGAAGAAAAAAAAAACTCATTACTTTAAAAGGAAAAAGCATCAAATCAGTTCTCTACTTTTCCGGTTTGGGTTTTCAGATGTAAGTACACAACAATAGATATTTACAGAGTCCTTTCTGTGGGTTGTCACAATGCTGACTGTGAATTATCCTCCTTCAGTTAAGCAATGACTTTGAGGGAGGTACCACAAGTTTACAGATGTGGAGTCTGAGTCTGAGCAAAGAGGAGAAAGTGATCTAAGGCACCAAGGCTAGGAGACAGCCGGGGCTGCAGAATATCTAGATTCCTCTGACACTCCCGCACTGTGATGAAACAAACCAGAAAGGATAGCCTCGGGACTGAGGGTTCATGCTTAGGATTCTTATCTCAGTTCTGCCCATAACTGGGTGTGTGGATTTTCAATTAGCCTGCTGCACTTCACAGAGAAACCAAAGAAATGCTCATTCAATAAAGAAATGGATTTACATTGTGTATTAATATTTTCTATGCTGAGAAATTGAATTGTACCTTCTACGTCCTAAATGGCAGTGAACTTAATATAGTTAGGTGTCTATCTCCAAAACGTGATAAGGGAAATGTAATCTCAACAATCAAGAGACCTAGAAAAATCCCTCTGGTTACCCTTTTGGATTGAATATACCACTTAGAACTCATTTACGATTTTTTATTTCAAAATAGTTTCTCCAATTACATCTTTTAGCAAATGTAAAGAGCAATGTGCTCTTTTTATTTTTTCATTACAGAGGAAAGAATGAAGTTATTTGTTAACAAATTAGGTGTAGGGTGATTCTGAAATGCTGAAGATTTGGATTGGAAGCTAGTAGTCTGGGAGATACAATTTGGAACTAACACTAACATTTTGAATATATTTACATGCATTATAAGTGACCATAAAATATGGGACTACACTAGTTTAGAAATCAACACAGCTGGACTCATGTTGCCTTATACCTCCTTGTATCTAACCCAAATCTTATGTATACATTATTAAATTTCAACCTTACACCTTATACTCTTCCAAAAAAATACTTGCTGTGATGTAGACATAGCTTTGGAGTGACTTGCTTTTAGTATCCAAACCACTGAGGAGAATGGCCAGTCTACTCTCAGCTTAACCCAGGCCAAGTTACCAACTAAAATAATTGTATATTATATATTTGGTAACCAGATTTTTTTGATTGGTTGTAATATACATGCATAAATATGATATATATGTGTGTGTATGTATATAAAAAAAGATAACACAGATATAAAACAGATAACTCCTTTTTATCTATAATCCTTTCTTCATTGAACTACTTTTTAAAAATAAACTGTTAAAAGAAAAATCCAAATTACTTGGGCTACCTCAATATTTTCTATGATCTAGCTTTTTTTTCAATCAATGCACATCAAAGTAACTGATGTTTTCTCTTTTCTAATAACTTTCTGCCTTTATCTGAAGGAAAACTGTTATCTTCTTATAAATTTTCAGTATATAAATAGGTAGCATTTCATGTATCATAAGAAGGATTTAAGATGAGATGTTCACATGAGATGTTTATCCTTAAAGTTTATTCTTAATCCACATTGAACGAACATTATTTTGTTTGTGTTTGTTTTAAATGTCATTTTGAAAATAGGACTATTTTTATCATTCTCTGACTTTTACAAATATCTAATATGCCTTCATTTTGCTCAACAGTTTTCTCTAGAAATTTTGTGAGTTTTCAAAGGTATGTGCATCAAGCAAAATGTTGGTATAAGTCGTGGGCTCTCTTAAAGGAGGGCTGGCTCCTTCCAGTGTTTGTGAGCCCAGACTACCTGACAATAGTCACAGTTGCCACAGAAACACTCCATGTTGGTGTGACCATAGTGGTAGCCGTTAGCCACATGTGGCTGTTGAGCACTTAGAGCTACTTCCTATGGATGAGAAGTAAAATTTTTAAATCGTGTTTAATTTTACTTAAGTTAAATAACCTCCTGTGACTCAGGGCTGCCACACTGTCGCAGTCTGCTAACATACACAGCTCAACATAACCATCATCATCCCAACGGCCTGCTGGCGCCACCTCTCAACCACTCCCTACTGGCAAAAATGTCATGCGTCATTCAGACTCAGCTATGGCTCTCAGCACCACACTTAACACAGTTTTAGACAAAGATCTGTATTTCCCAGTGCTTTCTTGTACATTACAAAAATTACCAATTTCCATCTTCCTTGTTGATCCATCTTCCACGGAATCATTAGGCTATGTTTTCTTACTCAATGTTCAACAAAGGCTCATTGAGATCCTAACATGTGATTGGCTCTAAGGCATACAACCAGCATAGACCTACAAACAAAACTCACATAATCCCTCCATTCATTCGGCCAAAAATCAGCTGGTTTAGAAATACACAAACAATTATGAATAGTTTTAATAAATTTTAATGTCTTCCAAAGTCTTCTGTGGCTCCTTATTACCATTCCCATAAAAAAACACAAATACCTGAACACAGAACTTCACAATGCATTTAACGTATTATTTTCTAATTTTTACCTTTACCTCCTGGCCATAATACATCATAAGTAATTTCCAAAATTTTTCTACTTTCATCAATACTGAAACACTCTATACAGAAATTTCTTTCATATTCTATATTTCAAGGCTCTTATCAAATGTCACCCTTTCTAAGAAATGTATTTATTTAACGATAATTTGGAGTTAGGCTCCATAGACCTTCTATGTCATACAGATATAGATTTTCACTCTCAATTTGAATATATGATCTTTATATGATCTTTCAGCATTAGTTTTGTGCAAATTTAGAATTGATGCAGAAAATTCAGAATATAACTTGAATAACAAACTATTTTTAAATTCAAAATGTTGCTTCAATTAATTGTCTACTTTTACAATAGAGAGCTGCGAATATTTAAAAAGACCAATTTACTGAGTTGATCTGTATGTCATATGTACTGAAGTATGAACATGAAGGCCAATGGTTAATACAACTGATTCTCAGCAATATTTTTCCTTTCCAATCAGAAAAGACAGACTGGGGAATCTGGGAGGAGCATCAAGGTGCCCCGCCTTCCTACAAAGTCAGTAAACAAGCCACTTTAGTGATTAGGTATAATTTCCAATACCTCACACTCCTAGTTGATGTTTCTGTTGTGTGTCAAAGGCAAATCTGGCCAAGTGGTCCTTGTCCAATAATCCACTTGGATACACACTTGCTACCAGTTGATTTCTGCCTGGTATTTTAGTAAAACAGCACTTACATACACTGAGTCTTGCCTGAGTTTCATGATTACCCACTTTAAAGAGAAGAAAACAGATATTTAAAATATTAACTGTGCAAGTTCAAAAGCAGACTAGTGAGGAATTATAAATTATTACATTCACTACCTTGGTTTCTCAGACTATTGTTGATTCCGACTTTTTATCTTCTCTCCCTTTTCTCCATTCTCTTCTCTTACTATTTCTATATACAGATGAATGAATGCCAATTATAAAATTCATTTCCCATGCTAAAAAAGAGCATTAAAATATATGTGTTCATGTTCTATGGGAGTGCATTTTTTTAGTTTAAAATGCACAAGTAAAATTTTTTAAAACAAATACTATACAATGCATTTTTCAGTTGTAGTTAAATAAAATTTATGAAGGAATTTTGTATTGTCATACCAATACAAGTTTCAAAGTCATACTTGATGTCTGTATTTGGACAAATAGACATAATATTTGATACACAAAATATACAGTGAGTATTTGTGAAGGATAAAAATCCTTTATAAATTCCTAAATATGCTATTGAAGAAACAACCTAATTTCTACTTAAAAATCTTTTAAAATAATAACTTTTGGGCAATGAGGACTGGATCAAGTGGCTTTGTTCCTTCATGAAAGGCTGGTACATCAATGCATCATGGGTCCATGTACGTATCGATGTACCTTTGCTCTCTGTTTGTGTTCTTCTTTGTTTTAATGATTCTCTGGTTCACCCATTTTCCTTTGGGTATTTTTTATTTTCCCATTCTTTATGATAAACCTTTTGCTTTTTTAACATTAAACATTGAGTAATAATTTTTAAAATGATATTCTGGAAATTTGATCTTAAAAATCAGTAACAAAGGGTTAAATGTTATGATGGGGACTGAGGTTGTAAAATATCCCATCTTGCTCCTTCCAAGCATAGGGGGACATTTCTAATCCTGTTATTTATAGTTTGCAGGGCTGTGCGACCAATTCTGGACAACGGGTTGGGAGGGGGAAAATAACTTCATAACTTTGGGGCCAAGCATGTTGTTTCCAATGCAGGACCCTCAGCTCACAATTTCCCTGTGTTACAGAATCTGGTCAAGGAACACACAGTGAATTGTTTGTGTCCCTGGGTCCCCACTGGAGAATGTGGGTGATATGGAATGGAGCCTCCTGTTCAACCATGACAGACCCACAGAGTGAATGAGAAGTAAAGGGAGGTTCCTTCAGGCACTGAGATGCAGGGCTGTATGTCACCAAAACACAGTTTGATAATAAAGACTAATGCAGGTGATGAGAGATATGGATAACACCATCTTACTTGATTACCTGGACATCTCTTCTAGAGAGATATGAAACATGTGCATTCCCTTCTTAATACAAAATACTCTTACAAAATGATTTAGAGAGGAAAATATATCTGTCTTTACTTTCTGTTTTTCTGTATTAATATTGAAGATAATTTTTAGTGACCCAAATTCTTTTTCCCAATGTCCTCCAACCTAAAACTGTCTCTCTTTCTTTGTCAAATATATTTTGTATGGAAATACATCATAGCCTACATTTAATATAGACATAAAACCTGTGTATGGCAAACTCACTTTGAGAATGTCTGTCAAATCCAGTAAACTGCTGTAATGCTATTCATGAGACAATGGTGCTTAATCTTTGCATAATTTGTAATTTTCTTTAGCAATATTAATCATCCAGAAAGAAAGAAAGTAATCCCCATAAAATTTTACTATATTATAAAACTATACTGTAGTTTTTACTTAAATATTTTATGATATATATCTTGGTTACAATAAAGAGCAGTATTTTAAGGAACCTATTTAATCTTAGTATAAATGTCAATGAGAAAAATTGAAAATGCCTATATTAAGCAGATAACACACTTAAGCATTAATAGGGAAAGTGGTCCCAACTAAATGAGTGCAGAATCATCTTATCTACATTTATACCAAAAATACATTATATATATATATAATAACAATTGTAATACATTCTACTGTTATGTATAAATAAAAAATACAAAAGGTATAAACCTGACTTTACAATGGTATGTGTTAAAAATACTTCTGTATTTTAATTCAGAATAAGAACAAATCAAACACTTGATATTATTTTCAAAAGAAAACAAACACCCCCAACAAAAACTGATAATTCTCTTACTCTTCCCTGATCAGGAGATAAATAAATATATATATATATATATATATATATATATATATATATATATATATATATATATATATATAAATTACCTTTACTTATAGAGTACATAGAATATATATGATTGTTATCATTGTTATCATCACAAAATTAGAAGTGACAGTATGATGAAATCATTCAACTGGAACCATTTGCACAATTTTTGCTTGATGTGTTATTGTTGTATGCTCATGGGTTAAATCTCTCCTCCTTGTGTAGAGAAAGCCATAACTTTTTTGTCAACCTTCTTTAAAGAATGATGTTCCTCAGGATGCACTTAGGCATTCTGAGAAGAGGAAGGAGATTGATCACGTATGTCAGAGAGCAGATGTGAGCAGGTCTCTTGCAGGGAGCAGGGTGTGAGCAGGGGCTCCCCAAACAGAACCTTGCAGAACACATGTCTTGGCCTGGATCTGCTCCTGCTGCCAGATTTTGTTCCTTATCCTTGAAGCATTCCCTTTTGCCTTGCTCAGTTTCATTTTCAGGAGGCTTCGGTCCAACTCTGCTTTGGATAAATACACCACTTATTTTGTGACATATCTGCTGTGACTCTCCAGATTGGCTGATCACTCAGCACATTCTTGGAGTAGACCTATTTTCTTTCTTTCTTTCTTTCTTTTTTTTAAAGTACACAATCACAGAGTTTTGTTTTGTTTTGTTTTGCTTTCAAATGTGCTGCAAACAAATCTGTTGGGAAAGAAAACACATTTGTAATAAAACTTTCAAGAGTGGCAACAAGAGCAACAGTCTTGTGATAATAACAACTTTATAGTGTGAGGGTTTTACTACTTTTCTGCCCAAAGAGGAAGAGGTTTTGGCATTTCCAAAAATATATAAAAATATTTTCAAGATATTTGTGATCTTTCAAATAACCCCCACAAATGGTCACCCTCTGGCAGGCTGAAGCAACCTGTAGGACTGTTGGAGAAGTACCAGCAGTCGGGCTAGTGTGAATGATGTGTAGCCTGGAGATGGGAGAGTTTGCCTTCTCTACTCACAGCATTCTTGCCTCCCATGGAAAAGTGGTTCTTAAATTGTATTGTTAAGTGTTACCTGGGGACCTTTTATACATACCAAGTGAGGGCTTCAAGTTCTGAAGAATCTGAAATCAGAGGTCTGGTATGCAGATGAGCCATCTGCATCTTTGGTTTCTCTCCAGAAGGTTCCGATGTAAGTGGTACCTAACTCCCCGTCATAGCCACACCATGTCCTGAAGGAAGTTACCTGATGATGGGGTCACTTGCCTGTCTTTGAGGATAACTGGGCTGGTGAAGAGGTGTATGAAGTCTTGCTATTTTCTACTGTACATTTGGCATCCTGGAGGCTCCATAACATGTGAAACAGGGTACACAGCCTCACTGCATTAGAAGGTTAAAAACTCACAATTTTAGTGTTAAAGAGGTTGGGGTCTAAAAACCCAGCTCAGCCACATTATAATCATATGATCTGAGACTTGTCATTTTGCCTTCTGAAAAAGCTTCCCCATTGACAAAATGAAAAATTTAAGTCAAAACAAAGCAAACCTTCTTGTTATAACTCTTAAATAAACTGTTAAAACAACTAGGTGTATGATTACAATTAAAATAAAATACTTCAGTTGAAAGAACAATATAGCAATAATAGTACCCAGCATAGAGAACACATTTAAATAAATACATCTGCATTTCTCCTGTCACCTTACCTTTTTCCATGTTAAACCTATGTTATTGGCTTAACTCTGATTTAAAAAAAAAAAAAAAAAAAAAAAAAAAAAAAAAAAAAAAAAAACTTTCCACTTGATTTTCACCTGAAGCAGTTCTGGAAATATTAAAGTTGACGTTTTTCCTGGCTGCATTTTGACTGTCCAGTCAATTAACAGCCAGACTCAATAGTGTATAAATGCTGCTTGCAGTTATGTGTTCAGATCTCTAACCCCAGAGGGGAGATATAGCTCTTCTTTCAAAATGCAACAAGCATCCTTGATGTGTACCTGTGCTCTGTCTTTTCTAGCCAGTGGAACTGTGATTGCCCTTCATGGATAAGATGTTTTATAAAGTGATATTCTACTTTCCAGGTGTAGTTGGAAAATAAACTCTTTAGCCTTCCTTTGGAGTCAGACCCCTGGTGGGTTCTGGTAATCCTGGGCATGGGGGAGACTGGCAGCTCAGGGGAATAATTGGTGAGGAAAACCAAGTCTCTTAGCTGCTAATATTTACTGTCCAGCTGTGACCAAACAAGGGAGGTATTTTACATGTTCCTTTTCCAGTTTCTGCTAGCCAGAGGGTTTATGTCAAAAAACAAAACAAACAAACAAAACTCCATAGAGGGCAGCCTCAAAATGGAAGCCTCAACAACTGACCAGCAAAACAGGCAAGATTTTATCACGAGAGGCTGCCGACCCCAATCAGGGTGAAGGCAATCCACATTCTCCCTGCCTCACAAGGGCAACGAGCCACCAATAACCAGAGAGGCCATCTGAAAGAGGGTTCAAGGGTGCATGATGCCCTGGTGGACAGAGACATCTGTCCAGTGAATGATAGCACTGTCACAAATATTTTCACATCATCATGTTGGATAATTAGAATGTTAAATGGCCCACGCATGTATCCACAGCTGCCTGTGCTTTGGATGTGCTTAGGTACAATGCATGTACCCCTCCAGGCTCTCAGCATCAGGCTTTATACCTCATCTTCTAAGGAAAGTGGTTCACTGTTTCTCTTATAATGTCCTCCTCATGCATTTGCAAGATTCACATAATTTTGACATTCCTATAATAATTGATCCTTGGCAATGGTACCCTTGATGACAATGTACACAGAGAGCTCTCCTCCATCTGGAGATATTTTAATAGGAAGACATGGTCATTTTTTCACAGAAAGGACATTGAAAGTAGATAGTCTTGGAATTTTAAATTCTATTAAATATTTGCAGTCTAATACATGAAGAAATTTACACAAATTATCCTCGATTTTATCTCAGTTTTTTTTTGGCAAGTGGTCATAAAAATGCCCATATTAACAGCCATTGTAAGAATGTATTGATTTCTTTCTATGAAGTGTTTCTTAAAACATATGTTCCCACTACCCCATTCAAAAAAAAAAAAATAATTAACTTTGTCAGATGGGAGATGTGTTAATTTGCTTCACAATAATAATCATTTTACTGTCTATATGTAACATCATTTTATACATCTCAGATATGCATGACACAATTTATTTTTATGTTTTATAAAACTCATTGGATGTCAGTTATTTCCTCCCATTAGTAGGTGTAGAATGGCTTAAACTTTCTGCATTGCGGTCATGCATTAATCCATTAATATGTGATGGTTAGACTGAGGTCTATCATTTCATGGGAATACAGGCCTGCCAAGAAAGGGTGGGTCCTATGATGCTAAGGAAAATGTCTTTTATTTAAGATGGCAAAACAGAAAGGTTTGAAGAAGCCCAGTTAGAAATTATGGTAAAGCAGGTCTCTGTTACCCAAGACTGAATCCTTGGGGAAAACTGACAAGCTTACCATAAGCCTTATGCTTGAAATTACATACATGTGTCAAATTGCTCGTTTTTTTCAAAAACCAAGTGCACAAAAGGAACCATTTGAATGCAGACTGGTTAACTGCCTATATGAGGTTGTGAACAAGCACCTGCCACTCCCCAGTTGGTATCCCAGGACCATGGGTCATGGTACCCTTTTGCACAACCATTTCACTTATCTGTGACTAATATTCTTAATTAAATAAATAGCATGCAAATGTTTTTATCTATAAAATTATCTGAACATTTGCTCTTATTAATGAGAAAGAGATCATTAGAATTTTGTTTCTTATTCTATTATGCCTCTACAGCTGTGATTGACAATATTAATTTATTTCATCATCAAACAGCAGTGGAGTCCCACAGAGGTATGGTACTTGTCTTAGGTTGCATCATTTACTTCATTAATCATACTGCCCAAAATTTCCAATCTCAAAATTATGTACTATCAATTGTGACACATGTAATAGAAGAATGGAGCTTTGTGTTCCGGTGCCAGGTTGATTTTATAGCACAGACAATACAATTACTGCTCACCTGACAACAAACCCAATCTATTTTGACAAGAAAGTCACAAGGAATAAATACATGCCCCTGTGTTTATGCTCTTCTGACTATAAATACAGTTTTAAAGAGTATACAACATTTTCCTTGACAACATCCTTGATGTTTTAGCTGCCAAATTATAAATCACCTAGAAATTTGACAGAGTTGCAATATTAACGTGACTGTGTAGCCTCAAGAAATAGAACACCCAAACCAACCTTGAAACTATAGAAAGATAATATTATATGAAATGCCATTATCATAATTTAGTGAAACTTTTTCCCTAGCATGGGAAACTTCTGGAATCAGTCAGTCTGGAAACATGGCTCATTTTCATTCATGTCTTAGATATTTATTTTTTTCTTCCTTTCCATTATGAAGTGTGGATATCTTCACTAATTGAACACAGTTTATTTTCTTTAAATGTAGGTTATATTGGCTAACATAAGTTAATCATTTAGTTGATTAATTAATAATGCAACACTTTATACTAAGCTTTGAAGTATTTTTACCAAAAATAAATTTGACATATTTCCTCTACCTGAAGGACATTGGTGGCCAATATTGGCACACACTCATGATGAATCTTTTTAGATTCACAGTATTTATCAGAAACACCATCCATTACCTACTCCCCACCGGTTACCTACATAAAAACTTAAAAATATAATTTGAGACACAAATACTGCCTTAAAAATAAAATTTTCCAGAATGGCAGAGTTACCTTGAATGAAGAGAAAGTGATACTCAAAGACCAGTCAACAAATTTGTCTAAACCTGTTATATAATCTCATTTTAGGTTGTGATTAGTTTTTCTAAGATTAGACATGTGTTTTCATTTTACCTCATAAAACAGAGGACAAAATCTGCTTAATAAATTTGCTCCTATTGTCAGAAACTATGAAAAGTCTGAGAATTTGCCTACATTCAAGCTAACAAGTTATCTTTCCACATTTCTATATGCATTTTCTGACAGAAAAGAACAAGACCTGTGGGCCAAGGAAAAAGACCTTTACCATGAAATGTAATATAAACAGATCCTCTCTGATGAGGATAGGAGAAAGAAAAAGAACTTTACCCTGAAATGTAATATAAACAGATCCTCTCTGATGAGGATAGGAGAAAATCTTCAGGTCAGTATCTGAGAACATCAATACATATGTCCCAATGAGACAAAGAAGGAAAATGGTGTCTGTGATCTTGCAACTATCAAGACCTTTGCTCCTCACACATGCCCTTCATTCAGAAAATCCACCACTGAAAGTCTGAACTATTCATGGAGAACTGCCTCTCAAAAGCATTTTGTCTTGCATAAGAACACAAAACCTTCCAAGATGAAGACCTTCAATCCCCTTTCTTTTGGTTCAGTATTTGCACATAATACTTAGAGATGCAAATACATCTGAGGTCCATGAGAAGCATGTGGATAAGAATCAATGTGCCTAGGATGACAGAAGAGAAAAGCCAGTGATTTAGTTCCTCATTGTGGCCCCAAAAATCTGAATCAATGTCTGCGTCTGGGATTAATGTTCTGATCAGGTATATTCACCAAGGTTTCCCTTTACCTGAGAGTGGAAGCACTCCTGAATTAGGCACCACACAAGATGATGCATACACAAAAAAGAAAAAAACCAACACTGCTTTATCCTGAGCACACCTGCTGCAAGTGCATGAAAAAAACGAGTGTAATCTATATGTAGGGAACACTCATAGCATGATTAATACGAACCCTCATTTAATCCTCAAGGCTCTGGGACATAAATAATGTCCATTAATCAGAACAAATACAAATAAATAGTGTCCTTGATTTCCCAACTGAGGCAACATAGGCTTAGTAAGATTGGGTAGCAGCCCTGGAGGAAGGTAAAATCACGTAAAAAGTTTGGTCTTGTTTTTAACTAGCCTACTCTGTGCAGGCATCTTCTGCTTCCCTCGCGGTTTATTAAAGTTGCTGGCTCATCTTTCTCATGCCATAACCCATGCTCCAGGATTTGTCACATCATACGCAATTTGAAAAATATTTTGCCCATGTTATGGTCTCTACACTTTTTTCTTCTCTTAACTGCTTAGCTACTCGAATTCACTGATCTTTTTTAACATTGGCCTCTCCGCTGAGTATATTCAGAAGATGCTGTTATCTGGAGACCATGTTGTGATCAGACAAATGAAATATGTGGTTGGAATGCCAGGCTGCTGGTGGTAAATAGGAGATTGGGGTGACAGTAAATTCACTGGACTCCAGCAGCCATTCTATGCCCTTTCATGGAGAAATATGTTGGCTCTTACGCACTGAGTAGAGCATTAAATAACCAAAAGGGTTAACTCACCTTTGAATAATTTAATTTCCAACAGGCAGAATCCCATTACAATAAGTACCTAATCTCTACAGTGTATAAAAGCTTTCCAAATCCCACTAGGCCAATGGCTCACAAATTTCAAATTCTTCTCAATATAACAGGACGTCAGTTAGACAAGATAATTAATCCCCTCAAGGTATGCATTGGTTAAGCAGATAAAGCAGGAGATGAGGAGATCACTGGAATGTTCTGGTTTGCTAAAATGTGTGATGATTGAGGTCACACAAATCAGCAATGGGATTGGAGACTTGAGAAGGTTTTACTGACCTCTGGCTCGCTTATCCCAACAATTGCCACCAATAAGTTCACTCTGGCATTTTCAAGTGTAAGAGAGTTTGCATAAGGACAGTTCATGCTTTTTAGTTTTGTTTTGTTTTGAGTCTCTATTGTGAGCCAAGAGTTTTTAAAATATAAAATGTAACCAATATGAATTATTATTAAAATTTTTAAAACAGAAGCATAAAATACTTGTTCAAATTACTTTAATATTGTTTCAGTAGACAGATTTCAGTACATATAGGGCAAACATACTACAAATAAAGAGAAAATAATTTAAAGGCCAGAAACTGTATTTGTTTAAAGTGTGTATGGGCAATTAATGGGGAGAACTGGCAGGACACATTACTCTGTCATTCCACAGACATAATTAACCAGAAGCTACAAGTGAAGTACTAAATTCCATCTTATTCTGTTTTCTTTTCTTCTGTGAAAAACTGACTCCAGAGAATTCAGTCACACAGAAATATATTGCTGAGAAAGGTAGGAAAAAGAAATTTAAAGAAATTTCAGTAAATTCAAAATATTCATTTTCAATTTACATCCAAGACAAAACAAGTGTCTCTGTATTTCAAAAACTCATTTCTACTCCAGCTATAGCAGCCAGTTTCAAGAATTTATTCCATAAAGTTTCAGTTTAACTTAAATTGTCTTCTGATGAAAACAGATTCTGTTTTTTATATACTTTTGTATATCTGTGCTAGTTAAGAGTTGACAATCTCACCTGAAAATACTGCACAGTAATGAACTCCCGCTGTGGGTGACCACAACAGAACTTGTACCACAAGCATCTGACAAGGAAAGTTTGACAACTCTGAAGCCCTATGTGTGCTCAAGGAAATACACTGTATACTGATGGTACATTGGGACAGTCCAGGAATATCAAATTGCTGCACAAGTTTCCAAATTTTTAAATTTTAAAGCACCTCTTCATCTTGTCAGTGGACCACTGCCAGCCTCCAACTCCCACTAAAATATGCTGATCTAAAAAGGGCACTGTGGTCTGGTAGAACCCATACTTCATGGTGCAGAATAAGTAGGTTGTTACTTCAAGCACCAACAGTCTTTTCTGCAAAACTCCTGCACCCCTTTTATCCATGGGAAACTTCTTTCACATTCTAACTTTGCCTCAACTTTAGCCTACACCAGTATAATTCTTTTATTTCCACTGTTATTTTGAAATTTAAATATTTAACAAGGAACTCTGCATTTCTGGGAGATTTGAACTAAAGAAATGATTCATACAGTTGGACTACTAGTTGACAGCAAACAGGACAGGCATGACTTAGAGCAGCCATTCCATCTACTTGGGTGACGCCATCTTGGATTTGACAGGAACTAAAGCGAAAAGGTTCCTCATGTCACTCTGGAGAGGATATAATTTTCTCAATACAAGATAAGAAAACACTTTTGCCTGCTATCCTATCCTATATTAATTATGTCCTTCTAAGTTCTCTAGGTGAAATTTGAAACTTGCCCAATTTGGGACATTTTCATTCTGTTATTTTTAATATCAGTCTGGTAATTGAATTTGCTGGGGGCTGTGCAAAGTAAGTAGGTTCTTCTTTTATTTCCTTATCTTGAAAGTAGTTGAATATCACAATCCATATCACTCACTGAGTGGTATATGAACACCAATCAACACATCTTACTTGTTTAGGTACTAATAGTAGTTCTGAGCTACTTGAGTTGCCAAACTCAATTCATGTTGACTGTGTGCCTCTGGGTTTTGGTGTGATTTTGAGTTCACTGCACATTTGACTCTTTGAAGTTGAGCCTTCAACCACTGCTGTACAAAGGTGCAATGTTAAGGACCCTGGCAGATGGAAAGGCTGGTCAAGCACAACATTCAGAAAACACAACATTCAGAAAACAAAGCCAAACTCCCTGGCAAGGTATCAGTGTCCCTGTGAAGTTGCTCTTACTAGCACAGAGTTTATCCCTTCAGAATCTTCTTTGTATTGCTTGTTTTATTTGAAGGGTTTTGGACTGTTTTGCAGATTATAATTGATCCTAATTAGCCTTGGCTTCAGAGAATAATTATGGGACAACATTGGAAAGAAAGACTGTCCCAGTTCATGCAATCCCATAATTATTCCTTCAGAATCCCTCATATTCTGCAGCTCTACCATCTGCATCTTCCTTCCTATTTCTTTGTTATAAAAACTATTATCACAGGATTTAAAAGTCAGTCTCATTATTTGACAGAATGTACATTGCTAAACCCAGCAGATTCTATGGTTCTTAATGAACCAAAGTGTTTTATTTCTTTTGTTTCAAGGTTAAAAATGTACTGTGAAATAGATATTTGCATTTATTTTCATGAACACAATCCTGGAATAAATTACTGCATATCTCTGAAGTGCAGATGGGACTCCTGGCTTCAAAAGGTTTTTAGAATGCTCTCTGGAAGCAAATAAATGGTACTTATTTTTACCCATTATTATTTCACACAGGGCATTGAATGAAAACATTAGTTACAAAGTATTATAATTCAGTATTTTTATATTTATTGGGTGTACAATTTTATTCTTCACAGGAGTAGTTAATAATTCTATCAAGAAAGAACTAATTTCTACATTTTATTTCAATGACTTGCTTTCAATCATGACAATTTCATTTCATGAAAAGCTATCAGTATCAGATACTTGAGACAGCAAGTGGGTAGGTACTCAATTATGAATGTGATTGTTCTTAAATGAAGTATTCCAAAGGATGGGATCTTCTCTTTTAGGCACCAGCAAACCTAATAATCCAATGTATACTTTATACCCTTTACTTATCCAGAATCTTCTACCTCAAAAATACTGAGCACTATAGAACATCAAGACACCTCCCTAGTACATGGAAATAAACAATTTAAAGGAAGAATGGTTTTCTTTAGAGTAGGTCAGAGAGTGCAAAATGGAAAATTTGTTGATGTTCAATCTCTCCCAAACTACAAATTTATACTTTAGCTCTTCAATCAATATTCTTTGTCTTATCGGTTCCCTTAACTTTCACATTCTACCCCTATTCATCATTACTCCTAGGGCTTTTTAAAATTCAATTTTAGTGAGAGAAAGAAGAGAAACTTACTGTGCAATAGAATCTTTTTATCCACAAAGTTAAAAAACACTTCAGGCAAGGTAGCTAAAGGAATTCTAGGTGAAGCAAAATTAAGTTAATAAGATGAAGTAGGATAATTATTCAATAAAAATGAACTTTGTAAGAGAAGAAGCCCATAAGCTAACACACCAGATGTTAACTCTTCTGGTCAACAAAACAGTTTAAATAAACAATTATAAAATAAATTCTGTTCACTAACACTGTTATTTGACAGTCTTCTTGATTACTTTCCCATGTTCTACTTTTGAAGAAATCAATAGTGGTATTCCATGATCTAAGTAAAAATTAAAAATGCAGGTCAAATTAATGTGATTTTGTTTTGCAAGCAATGCATGAGTTAAAGGTGCCCTGGTTAGATGGCAACTTTGTGTATGTGAATCCAGCACTGTCATCATATCTTATGTCACTCAGGACACACGAAGACTAAATTTCTAAGGAGTAACAGAAACAGGGCTGGTTCACCAACCTATGACCCTTTAGTCCCTTTTCCTCTGTGTGTTGCCTTCTCTGGAAGCTCCCATCCTCCAACTATCTGAAAATGATGACTCCCTCATGGGCTTCTCTTTGAATCGTCACTGCTGCCTATCATTTATGGTTGAGTTGCAAGAAAGTAAAGGAGAAAAAGACAACATATATTAAGAGTTTACTGTGTGCAGATATTATACTAGGTATACCTTTACATACTTCAAAGCCTAAAATAATCACACCATCTTGTAATTCATCTATCCCTTGATTTTGTTTATCTCTAAGAAAAGGAGACCCGGTAAAATTACAGTGCATCGCATGAGACCACAGGATAGTCAATGTTGTAACTGGGTTTCAACCTGACCCTCGAAAATGACTGTTTTCACTAACCAGGGAGCTAATGCATGGGTCAGGCTTTGATCAGTAATCTGCAAGACTACTTCACGGTACTTCCCAAGAAGAATGCCTTTGTGTATAATGTAAGGCTAGAGCACACTGCCACCTGACCTTATTCTCAGTCCATGGGACAAAAATGTCTCAGGAAAGGTAAAAAGGCATTGAAGGAAAGGTAAAGAGATTTGGTCCAAGTCTCTAACCCAAGGTATATTCAGAACAGTGCAAATGTCTAAACTGAGTCTTGAAAGAGTATGCATTTTTTTCAAGATGTCCAGTAATTTTATCCCTTGCATGCCATCATCACCCATCATTACCCCAGTTGGATTAAAATGTTGTAATAAAGGGGCTCAGTGGTAAAGATATTTTGTCCATCTTTTTAAAAATCTTTAAAAAATATTTTACTAAAGGTAATTTCTACAAGGGGCTAAGACAGTGAAAACCACAATGGCCTTGGGGCAGTTGGAAAATCATCCTCAGATGTTTCTTTCTGTTTGTCTTGAGCTTGATTCAAGATAGACCATGGAGGAATTGTGCTGGGACCATGAACTCTATAATCAGTGACACTTTAATTCTCTTTTGAAAGGTATTATTGAATCTTGGAAGCTATTAAGTGATTTCAAGAGGCCAAAAGGTAATGTAGGAAAATTATAACTCCATAAATATCCTTTCAAATGAGTTTAATGGCTAACTAACATTATGTATACCTAATACACAAGTATAGTCTCAGTGCAGAGGAGAGAAAAGTAAGAAGAGCTCTATATAAAATAAGTAATTAGTTCTAACCATCTCTCAGCTTCTCTAGGAGATTAAAAGTGCTAAGATCCTTAGTGTTCTTTATTGTAATGAGATAGTTCATCCAGCAAACGGGAAGACTGAGGATGAGATTGAAGACAAAAAATTGTGTAGAAAATGGAAAAGATTAGAATCAAATTGGAAATCAACCTATTATTTAACAAATGAGATCAAGCAAAAGGTAATCATGCTACTTTATTTGTAGAATACTCAACTTGGAATTTATTATCTCCTGTGGTGTTGTGGACTTAATGGATTCACAAGTTCTGCATTTTTTTTAAAAAAAAATAGATGTATGTTTTGTAGTTACATATTATTTTCACCAGAAAAGAATGATGTTTTAAGATTATCATCTTACACTTTTGATGTGAAAATTAAAATAATATCTGGCTAACTTGTGATCTTGATATTTGTAACAAAGGCAAAACTTGTTACTAAATGTAAAGTGAATCTGATCCAAAATAGTATTAAAATGCACCTATTGAATATATTTTTTATTAAAATGAAAAAGGTAAGACATTTTGAAGCTAAAAATTTAAAATATAATTTAATTAGTTGGCATGCTATTTAGAATATTGCCACAAATATTGCTAATTTTGTTGTTAATAGAAAAAAATTCAACTTAATGGCATCTACAGCCAAGAACATGGGCTGTAAACATTATCTCTGAGCCTTCAGTTATTTATTTTACTATTGTTACCAAATTCAATACACAACATTGGTAGATATATAGAATTTATGTTACAAATGATTTATAAATATTACAAACATTTGTTCCAAAAGAATGTCATTAAAATAATCAAGAGGATAACCTATTTTATAGAAAATTATCCAATTTTATTATAGTACCACTACAAATTGTTCAAACAATATTAATTTTCATAAGCATACTGTAGCATTTCTACATTGAAGTCAAAATGTGTTGGCTTTGCAGTTTTAAAGAGCATCTAAAATTAAGCTACAAAGAAAAATGTTCTTTAGAAGAATGAGTTTCTGCAAACATAGGCAAAAATCTAACACTTGGCTTTCTATTCAATAGAAATAATATCCAAAGCTATGTCTGACTCAATGTGAGGAGTGAGAGGAGCATAACTGGGTGTGAATCTCATCTTTTTTCCAAAAGCCATATGCAAATAAATAAATGCACATTACCTCTAAATGACTATGTACTAATCTTATAGTTTAATCAATTGGTGTATTCTTTTTCCTTCAATGGAAGAAGAAGTTAGAAAAGAGAGAGGAAAAGAATAACATTGGTTTGGTTTAGATGTGAAGTGTCCCCCAAAAGTTTAAGTGGGAGAAAATACAAGAAAGTTCAGAGGTGATGATTGGGTTATGAGAGCCTTAACCTAATCAGCGCATTAATCCCTTTATAGGGATTATACGGTGGTGCCTGTAGGGTCTTTACATGTCTTTAGATCTTTGGGGCATGTCTTTAGGGCTTACATTTTGTCTGTGATGAGGCTTTCCCTGCTTCCTTATTGTCACATTCTGAGGTGCTTTCCTCCAACCACACCCTGCCACCATGATGTTCTGCTTTACCTCAGACTCAAAGCACTGAAGTCAGCCAGCTATTGACTAAGACCTTGGAAACTACAATCCCTAAATGAGCTCTTCCTCCTCTGAAATTGTTCTTGTCAGGTCTTTTGGTTACAGAGGCCAAATAGCTAATGAAAAAAACTGTATTTCACAATTATAGACAATTAAACCAAAATGACCACAGGGCAATTTAAACTTGTTTTATTCACTTCAAATCAATTCAGTCCAATTCAGCAAACTAAAAATTGACTACTAAGGCATTGTACTAGGACCTTTAGTTGACAGGACGGAACTAATTTTAAGCCATATTAATGTAGTCCAGAGTAATATGTCTCCCAAGAAGGAAACAAACAGCTATAATTTCCTCCTCAGAAAGTTCACTGTGTACCAATTTTTTAATGTTTTCTTTGTGGTTAAAAAAAACATAAAATGTGCTGTCTTAATACAGTTTAGGTGCACATTTCTGTTCACTCTAATGCTGGGCAGCAGATGTTGACCATTTCTCCCTTAAAAAGATGAAGGTCGGTTCCCACTGAATAACTCTCTCTCCTCAGCCCAGGGCAAACACCACTTTACTTTCTAAGAATTTGGCTTCTTTGAATACTTCATACAAGATGAAACATGCAGTGTTTTTCTTATCTAACTTAACTCACTTAGTCCTCAGAGTTCATCCAAGCTGCAGCATATGAAAGTCTTTTATTCTTTAAAGGGCTCAGTTATATTCCATTGCATATATCTACCACATTTTATTTATCCACTCCTCCACTTATTAATGTTTAGGTGATTTATATCTCTTATTAATTTTGAATAATTCAGTGAACATGCTGTGCAATTATTTCTTTGAGATACTATTTTTATTTCTTTTATTTAAAAAAAAACACAATTCCTCAATTGTGTAGTGATTTAAGTTTTTGACAAATCTCAATATATTTTCTGTACCAGCAGCATAATTTTCATTCCAATATCAGCACAAGAGTGTTCTTCTTTCTTTATAATATCACCAAAAAAGTCATTTTTTTCTTCTTCTTTTCTCATAGTTGTCAAATTAAAAGGTTTGAATTATATCTCATTAGTTTTGATTCATGTTTTGCTGATGACTAGTGATGTTAAGCATTATTTATTTATTTGGATCTTTGAAAACTATCTTTGGAGAAATGTCTATTCAATCCAGGCACGGTGGTACATGCCACTAATTCAGGCAACTCAGGAGGCTGAGGCTGGAGGATCACAAGTTCAAGGACAGCCTCAGCAACTTAGCAAGACTCTAAGCAACCTTGCAAAACCCTTTTCTCATAATAAAAAAATAAAAAGGCCCAGGGATACAGATCAGTGGTTAAGCACTCCTGGGTTCAAGTCCTTTTCCTATTATTCAATCAAGTTATTTCACTGTTGCTGCTGCTGTTGTTACATTGTAGGAGCTTTACATAATAACTCTTATTACACATACAGGTTGCAGTTTTCCCCATTTCTAGATTACCTTTTCATTCTGCTTACTGCTCCCTTTGCTCTGCAGAAGCCTCTACATTTATAGTTGATGTCATCCCCTTTGCCCATTTGGCTTTTGCTGCTTGTGCTTTTGATGTCGTTCTCAAGAAATCCTTGCGAATCCATCATTATACAGGTCTTATTTTACTTCTTCATGGTTCAGCCCTCATAGTTGTAGGTTTCTAGGAAATGTATCCATTTCTTCTGGCTTACTCAGTTCGTGTAGAATGATTCACACTAGCCTCTTATAATCCTCCGTCTTCGTGTGGCATCATTTCAAATGTCTTCTCTTTCTCTTAGAAATTTTTTTTTGTCAATTTCATTGATCTTTTAAAACCCCAACTCTGTGAGCTTTTTCATTCATTTCTGGTTCTCTGTTTTCATCCTTCTGCTACTGTTGGATTTTGTTTTGTATTTTTATTTCTTCTTGAAATACCTTGAGACAAAGTCAGGGATTTACCTGAATGTTTTCTGGGTTTTTTTTTTTTTTTTTTTTTTTTTAATTATTGTTAGAAACATTTCTGCTGTAGTTCCAACCTTACATTTTTCAGACTTTTTTATGGCTAATATGTGATCTACCATGGAGAGTGACCTGTGTGCTCATGAGAAATATATGCATTTTACTGTTGTTGAGTGGAGATTTGTGTAAATGTCTGATAGATCCAAAGGTCTGGAGGATGTAAAAGGTTAATAATTGTATTAATAAACTTTGATTTTAAAGCTTTGATGGATTTACAAAGAGACTGAACATAAGGCACAGAGTAAATACCCCTCACATCCACCCTTCAGTTTCTTCTGTTATCAACTGATGTACCTCAGTTTGGTACATTTTATATAATTTATGGATCAATATTGATAATCTATATCTAACTTCATTCCATAGTTTCCATTAGGGTTTCTGCTTTCTGTGGCATATCCTACAGGTTATGGAAAATGTACATGCATCTGCCATTGCAGTCCACACAGAATAATTTCACCAACTTTAAAAATTCCCTGTCTTCCACCTGCAGATGTGTCCCACCTTTCCTACCAAAAACTCTGACAAAACCTCTCTTTTTACTGTCACCACAATTTTGCCTTTTCCAGACTGTCATATAGTTGGAATCCTTCAGTATATGGCCTTCCCAACTTGGCTTCTTTCACTTCACAACATGTATTTAAATAATATATTCATTAAAGTTGTCCACCATTACCCAATCAAAATAAAACAAATGGTTTCTAAGTTGCACATCAATTCTGTCTCAATGCATAAACATTTAAAATAATTATGAATGCTAGCTCATTTCTTAAGTCAAAAGGATACAAAAAAAATTGGTCACCTCTATTTTTACTTCATTAACATTCATAATTAAATGTTTTGTTGTATTTCAAAAAGCATTTTTATTTGTTAATCACATTTAACCTTAATGTGGTTATTTTTAATGCTTCTATTATATGTCACTTCACTTTTCTATTTGACTGGTGAATCCCCTGGAGTGGTCCTCATTATTTTTGTGATATTTTAATATAACTTCTTGCCCTTTTTTTTTTTTTTTTTTGATTTTGCTCTAATCAACCATCTCAGTAATTCCCAGGATATTCCCTAAAGTGCAATTCTGATCATAACTTTAACCTGAGCCAAAATCATTAGTGATGCCTCACACTATGTCCACCCAGGTCTAATGATGTGACCTCCAGTCCACCTTCCACTCCTGCCTCCTCCTGCACTGCTTCAGTGTTCCCTGAATGCAGCCACCATTTTCCTGCCTCAGTTCACATACAGACGCCTTTCATCTCACTTTTCACCTTTCTCTTTATATTTTGCAGAACATACTGATATGATCTGAATGCTCATGTTCCCCAAAACATATATTAAATCTAATCTCCAGAGCTGTGTTAAAAGATGGCACCTTTTGGGGGTGATTAGGTCAGGAGGACACTCAGGATGGAATTATTACCATCATAAAAGAGGCCTGAGAGAACTTGTCAGCCCCCTTGCCCCTGGTGTACCTTGTGAGTACCCAGCTGGAAGGTGCCATTTTTGAAGAAACAGAGACTGCTCGGTAGACCCTGCGCCTGCTGGCTCCTTCAATTCCCAACCTGTCGAACAATGTTGTTTATCGATCGTTCTATCTAATGCATTTTGTTATGAGAACTGACTCATGCCACAACAAATACAAACTACAAGTGCACAAAGCATGGATATAGACATTTTTAAAATAACAAAAATTTGACCATTTACGTGTATATAACACAGGTCAATACATACCGTGAGTCCCCACTAAACACAATCACTGGCCTCAATTTTGTCCTAATCATTTGTTTTGTTTTGTTTTATTTTTACTTTTGCTCCATAGTCATAAATGTCTAAACTACAATATCCAATGGTGTATTTTTAAATTTTATGGGTGGAAGTATAGTACTTGCTATGTTAACAACCTGCTTCTAAACTTACATTGATTGTATGGTAAAATTCATTTATGTAAAAAAAAAAACAACCTTAGCTTTAGGTTGTTTTCCTTTCTGAGTGGTATGTTATGAACATCTAGCTAACACCTTTTAATGGGCATCAATATGCATGGGTCTACATTTCTAAATTCTAAGACATCTGTACCTGGGAATCATGACATATAAACTGTTGCTAAGAATCACAGACATGGGAAAGACTGTTCGGAGTAGGACATAGAATAAAAGAGGAAGACTGTCATTACCAGGAACTACCAGCTAAACATGATAGGGTACAATTTTAAAAAGGAGCTTGAGGAGACGGGTATTAAGGAAGCCTATGATTGACATGTCAGTAGAGAAGTAAATTAAAGGCAAAATTGATGCAATTGTAGATTTGGGAGGGGTTTTAGTGGAGTGACAGAGGAGCATAACAGCTTAATTCCTACAGGTTTAGGAGTGATCAAAATGAAAAGTGAAAACAGGAAGAAATATCTTTTTCTCCCAGATGACTTCATGACACGGAAAGGCATAAATATTAAGTAATGACTGCAGTGACATCTCTGGCTGAGATTTTAATTTTTAGGGTAGAAAAACCTGGAGCACACTTATATGTCAGAAGAAATGTTCCCTAGAGACAAGCGGCCATTGTTATGAGGCAAAATTATTACTTTCTCATAATTAGAAAGTACTATGTAGAATTAGCCTAAAATTACAAAATTCCTGCAGAGTATTATTTTTTTCTATGAATTTTATTCTTAAAAAGTAACTCAGGGGGCTGGGGTTATAGCTCAGCAGTAGAGCACTTGTCTACCACCTAAGAGGCCCTGGATTCGATCCTCAGCATGACATAAAAAAAAAAAATCAATAAAGTATTATATCCAACTACACCTAAAAAAATAAATATTTAAAAAAGGCTTTTTAAAAAGCAACACAAATTTCTTCCAGTCTTGAATAGACATTTAAGTTTTCAGTTTTCCAATTCATTGATCCATTATTTTTTCTTTTTTTTAATCAACTTTTTTTAACATAATGTGGTTTAAGAATTATACATGTTCTTTTTTAATATTTATTTTTTAGTTTTAGGTGGGCACAAACCTTTATTTTATTTATTTATTTTTATGCAGAGCTGAGAATCAAACCTAGTGCCTCACACATGCTAGCAATTGCTCTACCACTGAGCTACAACCCCAGTCCTACATCAACTTTTTGAATTACCATTTACATAAACTTTGTTAACTTACTCTACAATGTAGTAAATTTTGGCAAAGATACAAACATTTTCAGTACCTTATAGAGTTCCCTTGTACCTTCTGCAGTCAGTCTCTCAATCTGTTCCCTGCCCAGAGTAACCACTGTTCTGCATTCTGTTTCACAGTTTCCTAGTAGATAATTTCATGTAAATTAAATCATGAAGTATATAGTGTATCATTTCTTCATGTGTCCTCTTTTATTTTGCACAGTGGTAGTTTGTTCTTTTATATTGTTGAGTAGTGTACAATTGAATAAATATACTTATTTATTCAATTTATCTATCATTCCCCAGTTGAAGGACATTTGGCTTCTTTCTAGTTTTGGGTTATCAATAAAGCTTCTATTGACATTTTAGTACAAGTCTTTGTGTAAGCTTATATAGTTATTAATCTGGGATAAATATGTAGAACTAGAATTTTAATTCATATGTTGAATGTCTACTTTAATGAAAAATGCAAATCCATTTTTTCAAAGTGATGGTAACAATTTAAATTACCACATACATAATTTTTGAGAATTCCACTTGTTCTACATCTTTGACAACACTTGGCTTTATATTTTAGTCTCTGTAAACATGAATGGGTATGTAGTAACATATTTTTTGTTTTAATTTGTATTTCCCTAATGATGAATAATGTTGAACATCTTTGCATGAGCTTATTTTCATTTATATACCTCTTTTGGTAAAGTGTTCAAATCCTTTGCTCATTTTTAAAATCAAGTTGTAGTGGTGTGATGTTATTAAGTACAGATTTTACTTGTATAAATATTTATAAACTCATATATTATGTATGTATAGCTCTACACAATTATAGCGTATATGGATGAAATCACATAATTAAGATAGAGAACAGTCTTATCCCCATAAGTGAACTTGGCTATATCTCCATAGTAACATTTCTCGATCTTGGAAATAAATGTGATTTTCAAATAATAAACATGCTAGTTTTTCATGTATATAAAATTTATATTTATTATGCTGCATTTCGCAAATCTCTATTTAAACAAAGGTTACTATAATTCCCCGTAGAAGCTTTCTATTGTATAATCTATTTTGAGTTAATTTTTTTTCTCTAAAGAGATTTTGCACATATTTTTGTAAAATTTATTCTGAAAAATATATTTTTTAAATATATTGTGTAGAGGAATGCTCAAACTAACCTAATGAGTATAATCTTGCAACTTCTGTGATGACTGACATAAAAATCAAAGTATTACCTGAAGTGTGCTTTTTAGCTGCTGGTGCTACCAGAATGCTTTCTACCTTGCCATTCCTGTCTTACTGGGGACCAGTGAAGGTGTACTGGGTGCTGGAAACAGAACTATCCTGTTCTTACCCATGGTATGTGTATAGTCCTTTCTATGTAAGCCAGTTTGTTGGGTTTTCTGTTGGGATAAGCAAGGACTTTGCAATTTCCTTTTCCTGTTGAAATATTCCCTGTTAAGGTCGTGTTCTGCACATCTAGCCTGGAATGAGTAGGAGGTAGACAACAGCTTTACTGTCACCTATCTGCTTTGGTTTAGTACAATGTCTGTAGAATACTACTGACCAGAAAACACATATATCACATCTCTAGAAAGACAAAAATCATAGTGATTCAATTTCCAATATGTACCTTTCATTTTCTTAAATAAAACTAACCATCTGTATTCTCTTTTCAATTTGTATATTATGGCTTAAAAGTATGTCCTACAAGCTATATGTTTTTTTTTTCCTGTAGTCATGTGTTATTTGTTAAATACTTTTATACCATGAGTTAAACATGTTCATTTTTTTAAAAGTTCAGTTTCATTTGAAGAAAGGAAAATTCTTGCAACACTGTGTGTTGATCTGGACATTTTGCAGCAATCTCTTGTCATCTACAGTGGAATAAATAATTTCCCCACAAATTCGTGTCCACCCAGAACCCAATGTGATCTTATTTGGAAAAAGGACTTCTCAGGTGTAAATGAAGGACAGATCATGAGATGACACCCTCCTAGATTAACATGGGGGCTCTAAACCCATCAGTGTCCTCATAGCAGACAGAAGTAGAGAACCAGACACCCACAAAGAAGGCCACAGGGAGATGAGGCAGAGGTTGGAGCTCGGCTGCTACAAACCAAAAAATACCAAGAATTGTCAGAAACCACCAACAGCTAGGGGAAAGGCATGAAGTGGACTCTTCCTTCAAACCTACACAGTAATCAACACTGCCAGCCCCTCCATTTCAGACTTCTGCCCTGCAGAACTGTGAAGAACTCCCTGTTGTTTTAAGCCACCCCATTTATGATAATTTTAAATAGCAGTGTTGGGAAATGCATACCTCATCTAATGATGTTGGCAATTTCTTAATGAAATCACAAACCTTGAGGTTCTAAGAGATGAGAAAGTTATCAGTGACTATTTTTATGTTACAATAAAATAAATATTATTAAGACACAGTCCAAAAACCTCAATAATATGATAAAAATGCTGTCAGACCACTCATGTCAAACTTGTGAGGAGGACTTGTGACAACTGATAATATTTCTTCACTGCTAAATTATTTAGTGAATAACCTCTAGGACTCACTCTGGAAAACTATGATTCTATAATAACTACTGGAAAACAATTACTAAATAATAACTACACAATTCTATGAAGTTGATTCTTCTGCCTCAAATTCCCAAATTTTCTTAGGCTTGAAACAAATAATTCAAAATTAAGATTGGATTTTAATAACGCCAGTATCTATCACATTGTAGTGTTACAAGATCTTTAATCACTATTTATAAAGTTATATAAAATTGCTGAAAAAAAATTAAAATCAATCTTTACAAAGATTTTTTTTGAAACTATAATGATAAAGGTTAGTTTTGATAAAGTCATTATTGAAATACAAAACAACATTATATACTATCACAAGTTAATATTAAATTATAGACTTTAGTGATTGATCTTTTGCTGGCTTTATCTTTTTGCTTTGTTTGGAACCAGAGGAAACAGTATGATAGTGTGGGCTACTAAATACTCACCACACAAATCCAAATTCAGGAAAAAATCTAAATAGTTATTGCAAAATGACCAGCCTATCACTGCAGAATAGTAACAGAAAAATTTATACCTCAGATCCTTCAAACTCTCTCCTCTCTACCAGAAAAAAATAAAGAAACAAAAATAAAGTTTATAATGATAAAAATCCAGAACAATAGCAACGCCAAATGCTAATCAGGTTGTAGAGCAATAGGAACTCATTCACTGTTGGTGTGAAAGGAAAAAAGTGCAGAGTTTGGCAGTTTCTTCAAACATTAGATATGTTCCTAACGCATGATCCAGCAATAGTCATTGTTGATATGTTTTCCAAAAAGAGAGAAAACTCTTACACATGAATGTTTATAGAAGCTTTATTCATAATTCCTAAAACTTGAATGAAACCAAGATGTCCTTCAGTAGGTAAAGAGAAAAGTGAGCTATTATTGTCCAGACAATGCAGCCACATTCAGTGATACAAAGAAATAAGCCATCAAGTCAGGAAAAGATGAGGAAAAGTTAAAACCTTATATATAAGTGAAACTGGGTAAGGAAATCTGTAAAAGACTACATTCTGTATGAAGCATATAACTTCTGAAAAAGACAAAACTATGGATGCAATAAAAACATTATTTATGTTAACAGGGTTAACAGGGATTAGGAACAGGGATGAACAGATGAACCACAGAGGACTTTTAAGGTGGTAAAAATATTCTGTGTGATACCATGATTATGCCATTACACGTCTGCCCAGACCCACAGAATGTATTGCACCAACTAAGACCAACTATAAAATTTCAGTGATAATGACATGACAATGTAGGTTCATAATTTTTAACAAATATTTCACTCTGATGAAGGATGTAGACAATGAGAGAGGCTATGTATGTGAGGGTACAAGGTATACAGGAAATCTGTGCATTTTCTGCTAAATGTTTCTGTGAACCAAATACAAATTGCACGGGAAAAAAAATGAAGTCTATTTAAAAAGTAGTTTGTATGTTTTTGATGAATAGAGGTGGAGTTACCATTGTTGCAAGGGGAAATGACCTTGGTATCCTAGCAACTTCAAGCTCTCTACAGTTCCTGATGGGTACCATACTTCTCTGTTGCTATGGTAACACTCCACAATGGACTGCCCAAAGGCTGTGCAAAATCTTTGTGCTGCTTAAGAAATGTATATACTGTTGCTACTTCTAAGGTGGACAAGAGTCATCACTACACCGCACAGAAAGCTTCACCTGCCTTGAGTGATCACAGAACAGGAAGTTCTAGGAACTCTTCATCTTCGGCTAAATCAAGAGCCCTATTATTCACCATTTCAGAATTTTTTTTTTCAATGTCAGAAACATCTCTAAGCACCAAGAATGTAACTGATCTGAAGAATTGAAGTTCTCATCTCAAGAAGTTACATTTTGGCTAAAATCGGGGAGGAAATTTAAAAGAAAAAGTCAAATGATATGACAGTATGCAGTAGTGCATGATGGAAACCCAATTACAGGGTGATGTTAGACAGATAATGGTCTTCTTGATGTTGGAGCAAAGTGGGGAGGAGAGGAGAATGCTTTGATCTGTGGCCTTAATGATGAGGAACCAGAGGAGCAAAGATAGAAGAAAAGTTGGGGTGAAGTAAAACATGGCAGATGTCCTTGGGAGCTGGAGAGAAGCTTGGTGAGATGGGCCTTGTGGGTCAAGGGGTTTGGGTTGATCTTCTAAGAACAATTAGAAACTATGGAACATTTTCCATGAGGAGCAATCATGATCTGATTTAAGGTAGTATATGATCCCTATGCTCACTCAACTCTCCATAGGGACAGATTGTAAAGAAGCAGGAAAGAAACAAAGACAGGGAGAAAAAAATAGAAGACCATTACAAAGACACAAGGAAGGAATGAAAGCTTGAATCAGGCAGGGGACAGAGGAAATGCCTGTGCTGGAGAGGGCTTTTGAAAGCACAGTTAATCAGTCCTCCTGTCAGGTTTGATAGGTGCAGGTTGGGGGCAAATGGAAGGTTAGAGTACAGGATGATACCAAGATCGGCTGGGATCTATGCATTAGTACTTTCTCATACAGATTCTTGGGCTGTTGTTCATATCTGTCTCATCCAATATCAACAAAGCATTTGGTGGGGGGCTATTTTCCATGGATCCCTCACAACCCTGAACATTTCCTGAGAATTGATTTCATTTGTTTTGTACTGTATCTTCCAAGATGCATGTATATAAAATAGCCTTGTAAGATAGACACGATGTGCATCTCAGAACATAGGAGAGCTTTGCTTACTATCCCATGAATAAAAATAGCTCCCTCGGGGATCAAAGTGAGGCAGATTTATTTCCTATTATAATTTGGATTCTCTTAACTAAAGATCCTGTGCATAATGTAACACGTGTATCCCTGTCATGTAATTCTGCAAACAGGGCTCAAGAAACTAGCACAAAGGCTATGCTTATATTTCTTTGAATAATAAACTTTCTGTTGCATTTGACCCAAGAGTTTCAGATTGATAGGCAACACACTGACATGAACTGTGGAAACATGAGAATAATTCTATAAATTAGGCCTAGTGGGCTGACCCCTATGTTTTCTTTTAAAAGTTAAAAGAAAACCTGTGACCCTGTCTAGCTTAAGTCAATAGGACATGTTATATTCCTCAGCAAACAACCTGTTGTTGGAAGAGATATGTAGGACCAAAAGATTCCTTTCTGCCAACAAGAACACAAGTTATACTGAAGGATGGTAACTTTCATGACCTTCACAGACTCTAGAACTCAAGGAGATAGAATAATTAGGACCAAAGCTCCCTAACCATAATATCTGTGAGGAAAGTTTCAGTTAGATATAGACAGCATCCAGATTCAGCGTAA
>NW_026695047.1:0-18603 GCF_021218885.2 Marmota monax
GCACTGTGTTGCACACCTGTAATCTCAGTAACTCAGGAGTCTGAGGCAGGAAGATTTGTGAGTTCAAAGTCAGCCTCAGCAACTTGGCGAGGCACTTAGCAACTCAGTGAGAACCTGTCTCTAAATGAAATACAAAAAAGGGCTGGGATGTGGTCCAGAGGTCCACTGTTTGAGCACCTCTGGGTTCAATCCCTGGTACAAAAAAAAAAAAAAAAGCAAAAAACTCCATGATCAACACCAGAACCATGTAAATAAGACCCCCCCCCCACCTTCAGCAGTATTTTCTTTAAAATAGCCAGTCCACAACTCCCATGGGAAAGCCCATAGCACAGCACCAAACGAACTTAATATATAGTTTTGTAGACCCATTTCCACTCCCCACCTGCTGGTTGAGTTCCGTGTCACCTCTAGACTTCGCATCAGCATTCTGTAAGCACCTCTAACCTACCCTCTGAGTCCTGTGAGTAATGAATTTCTTCTGTTTCGTGTATTTTGATTGCAAATTCTTATTATGTCTCATTAGACACACATACCATTAACTAACTCTACTCCTGGTAAGGTGAGGAGAGAGCTTATAGACACCTCCTTCAAGAGAAATATCTCAAGCCAAATGAAAAGAAATTATAACAAAATCAAAAGAGCTACTCTATGAATATTCAACGTGTTTGTTATTCACAGAATTGCAGCTGTAAGATAAGGAGAAATATTTTTAAAGTAAAGAAAGACTGGCATTATTCATCTAAATTTGTGTGTTTTCTTTCAAAGTAGTCTTCCTTTTCTAAAATATTTTAATTAGTATTCTAAATTGTCTTTTGTACCAGAAAATCTATCTATAAATAAACAACAGAAAAAATTTCGCCCTTTGATAATGAGTTTAATTTTGTGATAATAGTCAAACATAATAAATATGATTCTAAGTTCAAGCAGAGTATTCTCATTGAGGACCAAAAATATTAGCTAGCTAAAACGATTTAAAGAATTTTTAAATGTCTGTGACAAACTATTTCTGAAAGCATTTCAAATCAGCTATTTCCCAGTACCTTACTTTAGTGATGGATATAACTTGTGTAGGTACACAGGTTCTGGACATTTTTTTTTTTTTTGAGAAAATGAGAATCACTTTGTTTCAATTAAAATCTCCTGGAAAAAAGCAAATATAGACTAATTAACATTTTAATTTTTGTGTAATTCATATAATATTGAATTATTAGAAATTATAGAAAATATTTTTTAAATAATGAATGAAGTTAGACAATGATAACAGTCTTGTTACCTGCCTACTAATATTATCTCCAAGAACATTACCAAATAACAGAGAAATATATGTCCTTGGCATAATTTCAAGCAAAAAAAAATGTCAACTTTCTACTTAACTTTAAGAAAAGAGAAAAAAATACCAAATCCTCTTACATACTTTTATATTCCCATCCCGGCTTAATATTGTTGGCATACACCTTTGTTGTATCAAGGGCAATCCAAAACAAAGGAAAAAACAAACAAAAATAAATCAAAATTTGTAAAAGAAAAAATAGAAAGCATAAGGGAAAGATAATCTATGGGCCCAAGTTTGATCAGGTACTTCAATCAAAAATGTTAAATCAATCTTAAGTTTGAAAATACTAAAAGTGTACATGCATATTAGAACACAGGTCTCAGAAAATAAATCTCAAAGTATATTTGATTCAAATACAGCAAGTATGCTTTGAATAGGAGGGCAGAATTTAAAGAGCCAGGCGGAAATTAAAAGTTAGATGTTGAAAGGCATAGATTCTAGAGAGGAAAAGACAAAAAAAAAATAGAGAAAGAACCATCCTTTGGCATTGGGATAGCAAAGGGAATAAAAGAAATAAGAATTTGGGGGTTCTGAAATGCAAAAGAAATCCATAAAATTAAAAAAATTTACAACTGTAGCTCATGATCACACCATCACTAAACAAACAAACAAGCAAAAAAAAAAAAGTACCTGTACTTACTGTATTTAAAGAGGTGGACATAAGTTCCCTCTTAAGATACCAATCAATGAGCAGAAAAACTGTAAGCTTGTAGTTCAAAAAGAATGAAATACACTTGAGTAAGTATTTTATGGCATAAAACAACCCTGACTTGGAAATGTACAAATTACAAGCAGAAATGGGGGAAAATAAGTATAGGAAATGATATGAATGAATTTAACAACAACAACAAAAGACAACAAAAGACAAAATTATCTCAGAAATAAATAATAAATTAGAAAAACCTAAGAGAAAAGACTAAATTAATAACAGTAAATAAAGCATAAAGCATTCCCCGCCCCCAAAAGGAAGGAATGTAGCTTAAAGAAGTAAGAAAGATCTGAGAAAAAGTAGTAGCAATGGAAGAAAGAATAATATTGGAAATAATGAGAATATGTGGGAGAATGATACCTACAGATTCTGAGCTCCTGGAAATATGAAGTGAAACAATGAAACAGTCTAATAGGGCTTGAATCCAGGGGTGCTTTGCCATGGAGCCACATCCCCAGTCCTTCTTATTTTTTTAATACAGGATCTCACTAAGTTGTTTAAGGCCTTGCTAAATTGGTGAGACTGCCCTTGAACCATCTTTCCACCTCAGCCTCCCAAGTTGCTGGGATAACAGACATGCATCTCTACACTCCACATCAATATTTTTAATGTTCCTCACATAAGTGAAATTTTGAAATATTTTCCTATTGCATCCTGCTAGTTCATTTAGTATTTTTTCTTCATTTATCCATATTGCCACAAGTAGGAGAATTTTCTTACTTTGTTAATGATGAATAATGTGTGTGTGTGTGTGTGTGTGTGTGTGTCACTGTAAGGGTTCTGTGTTTGAGATCAGAGTCTCTGATGACTTCATGGCTGTGGCATGCTTAGTGACTGGGAAAGTTTTTGTACGAAAGTACAGGATGCCTAGCTGCTTGGAAAATTTCTGTGCAAAGGTACAGAATGCCTAGCTGTTATAGCAATGCCTTGTATGAGCAGACTCTGTGATAGAGTCTTGTGGGCCTCTACCTTGATCTCAGGCACACAGCTCTTAAGAATAGAGACTCTCTTCTTAGACAACCACAATGTTTCACAAAGCTCCCCTGGGCCTGAACCTGTCCACATAACAGTAATTTTAAATAATGGACTTTCTTGTGAGCTACAAAAAGCTGCTAACATTGCACGTCGCAACTATAGTATGTAACTGAAGAATAAGCTGCATAATGCTGCTGACTCTCTAACCTGCCCAATGACACAATGAACAATACTGTACTACTGATGCCAGTGACCTAATGTAACCTGTTGATATAAATAAAGCTGGCAGCTTAGACAGGAGCCATTCTGCCATTCTGCCTCTATACCTTGATTCTGTCTCCTTTTGATTTCTTTTTATATCACAATTTTTTCATATGTCAAAAGACACTTGTTTTGTTTCTCTATGTTGGATATTGTGATGAGTGTTGCAGTGTGTGTGGGTACGCAGTCTTAACTCTTAAAATTACTGATTTCACTTACCTGGGAATTTCTAGGATAACAAAAGAGAGATCACACTTACAAAATTTAGCATATTCCATTGAGATTATTGGTAATATAGTCACAGAAGTGGAGCTGAGTGGGAGCCATGCCTGTCTGCACAGGGGTGATTTCAGGTCCATCATCTGCAGTGTTAATAGTGAACCCAGAAGTAGCCACTAATCCGGTGCTGCTCCAATACAATATTCAGAAGGGAGTCCCATCAGTCCTATTTCTGAGCTGGAGGTCTTACAGTCATCATAAATATTTAAACTTGACCATTGATAATAGCTTTGAATTCTTGTATACAATGGTAATTACAAAAAAAAAATGTTGGTAGCATTTTAAAACTCATATTCTGATAGCTTCTCCCTATTTATTAATCTAAATAGGCCATTGCTTTTTATGACCCTTATATAATGTTCCAGGAATACATGGCTTTCAGTCTCCTTTCAATTTGTAATACTGGCAAAGAAATCTTTTACAAAATTCTGGAACCATACAATCTAAATCTCTTTTATGGGAAAAAAGTTCACGGTAAGAGATTTCGTCATGAGTGGAACCAGGGCAAGTGCTGGTCAGCAGATGAATGGATACAATAAATGTGTTATATCTACGCAATAGAGTTTTACATAGCCATAAAGAACAAAGCTACATAATTTTCAGAAAACTGGATGGAACTAGAGAACATGTTAAATGAAATAAGTCAGACTCACAAAGTCAAGGGTTAATTTTTTTCTTTCATATGTGGAAACTGGAGAAAAATAGAAAGGTTAAAAAAAGGGGAAGGACTCATGAAAATAGAAGGGAGATCATTAGTATAGAGTTATTCAACAATTCAATTGGCCAAATTATGTTATGTGTGGGTATGAACATGTCACACACAGCAAATCCCACTATCCAGCATAATTATAATGCCCCAATTAAAAAATAAAATCAAGATGAAAAAATGTGCTGCCTGTGAACTTTTGCCTTAATGGAGATATTGTTAGATATCTAACAACAACAGGGATTTCTTAATTATGTGGGAGGTTGGAACCAATGACATTAAATCCCTTCCAGCCTGCAATTTGGAATTTTAATTTTTACTTGAAGTGAAGCTATAATAACATGAAGAGATACAATGTGCATTAGAAGGTAGAACTTAGGGTACCACGCCTTTTCCTTGAATTTTATAATAGTACTTTTAAGAATAAGAAAATGAATAATACCATTCATTTCAAAGTGTTATTACTCCATGATAATATATAATCAGCAAACACAATAAATCTTGAACACAAAATTAGCATTTGAAGATTGGTAAATCATTGGCATTAATCATCTACATAGGCTATATTTGCTAAATATTTATTTGGACAGTATTTTTGAAAATATGAAAAAGTTTAACAGTTTATACATTAGTCATAGTAGTAAACAGGATTTTTAAGGTTTTTTGGTATATTTTTTGTATGTTTTTTTTTTGTTGTTTATTTATGGTTTTTGCTTACTTCAGTTTATGGTGAAAGAATGAGACTCTAAATGCTTCAAAACCCACTATGTTCTGGCACTCTGATATAACAACCATCCACTGGCTCCATACTTCTCTTACTTCAATTCAAGCTACAGCATGTTTCTTCCTTTCCCATTCCAGCAGTGCACACTCTAGCTCCAGCAATCTTGCAATCCCTGTCTCCGATGCACCATTCTCAAATTTCTAGGGTAATGAAATACAGATCGCACTTATAAACCTCCTATAGTCTGTTAAGATTATTAGTAATATAAATTAAACTTCAAAATCTGTAGGAACAATGTACAACTATATAGAATATATAATTTCTGAATTTGTTTTTGAACCTCCATTTATACCTTCCAAGTCACTAAGGTGCCTCAGGTCAGGAAGAGAAAGAGGTACACAGAAAAGCAAACTCATTCTCCTGATGGGGTTCACAAGCATTAACGGCAATAGATATCAGTTCCATGTCCCTTGATGTTTGGGTATCCATTTTAGGATTCTGTAGGTCGGAACCATAATATGCTATAATGATCAGATTATGTTTGAGTTATGAGTAGCTTTTGCCACTCAAGATTCTTCTTGGCTAAATCTCAACAGGCAGCCTAAACTGTTATAAGATTTACTGCAGCACTGAGCATATTAAATAAGGTTGTACCACACTAGCAGAACATAATTAGTGCCAAGGCCTAGTTCTGCATGCACATTTATGGTCTACTTGAACTGCTACAGTGCCAGACTGGTTCAAATAATCAAGTTCTGCTTGAAAATTCAGTGGCCTAAATTCATGGAACAGAATAGCACTCCAATTGTTATCAGCAAAATATCTTTGGCTAATTTACAAAATATTGATACAGCAAACGTTATAACAATTATCAGGTATGCTCTGAGACATTTTCCTCAATGTATCCATTCTTTATTCATTTATCTTGTCATTTTTATCCAATGAGGACAGAAGGAGATACAGATTCATGCTCTAGAAAAACATGCCATTTCCTTGGCTAAACCAAGTCTGGAACATTTCACTCAGATCAAATTTGAATTTCTTTAGGATGGTAAGTATGAATCAAAGTGGTCTTAAAAATTCAAAAAAAATTATTTAATTCTTATTCCAAGACAACTGATTTTTATTGTTTGAAAATTTACATGAGTAATACATGCTCACTTAACAAAAATAAGGCAAATACAAAATAACAAAAAGAAAAACTCACTAATTTTCTCAGCCTTAAGAGATGGTGTTAAAATTTGATAAAAAAAAATCTAGAATTTTCTAAAAGTGCATCTCTTAAAAGCATTAAACATCCTGCTTCACTAGCAACACATTGTTCAATAATATGGTTTATTGTTATGTAAAGTATTTGAATTAGGCTTCCCCACATACACTTATTTGTGTGTCTGATTATTACCTGCCAACAAAAATTTACTAGGAAAAACATTTAAAATTAAAAAAGGGTGGCTTTATTTTTAAAAATAAATAAAGAATTAAAAATAAATGGATGGATCCAGAGACTATCGTGCTAAATGAAATAAGTCAATTCCAAAAACCAAAGGTCAAGTGTTCTCTCTAATGTGTGGATGCTAACCCAGAACAAGGAGGAAGAGACAAGGAAGAATAGGATTGAGTGGATTAGACAAAGGGGAATGAAGGGAAGAGAAGGGGATTGGAATAGGAAAGACAATGGAATGAATCTAACATAACTTTCCTATGTAGGTATATTAATATACCACAGTGAATCTCCACATCACATACATCCACAAGACTGGGATCCTAATTAGAATAAGATATCAAAATAGATTCTATGGACCACAACTAAAAAGAACAAATAAAAAAGAAAAGACAATTCGTAAACAAGGAAGATGCAGTCTTTGGTAAAATATGAAAATGTTGGAAGGAAGAAACAAGGAGAGGAACTAGTTTATACAGAGGAAAAGCCCAGGTTCCAGCTCCAGGCTGCTTATGCAAATTAGCATGTTCTTTCCTGAATGGTTGATATTTACTTATGGTTGCAGGTTACCACTGTGCATTGGTCAGGTCCAGGTAGCAAAAAGAGACTTCCCAGAGCCAGTTTATCTTGTTTGGGACAAAAACTGGTGCAGGGATACACTACAAAGTTTAGTGGTGGTCCTTGCAGGAACACAAAGTACAGGTGTGACTTCAGTGTCAGCAAACAGTTCTCAGCCTCCATTCTTAATTTTAAGAGCAGTGAGCCATTTGAGGATCCTTCTTGGAGATTCAGTTTTTCCTCAAAGGTCGCTTACCTTCGGCTACATTAATAAATTTTGGAAAACTTGGATTAAAAAGAAAGCACAATTTAAGAGTTTTAAAGCAAATTAGCCCAACTTCTTAAAAATCACTTAGTATGAATTTTTCTATTCTGAAATAATCATTACAAAAATATCTAAAAGCCTTTAAAAATAAGTATAAGTAGATTTTTCCCTTCATTCTTTTGGAGAAGATATTTCATATATGGAATTGAGCATGAAGTTTGTAATTCCCAAAAGTAGAAAACTAGGGAAAAGATGTATTTCATAAAAGAAGAAAATGGCAGGGAGTCAACAGTTATTGAATGACTTTGAAAGATAGAAGCAAACATAAGTACTTTTACATAAATAGATTATACTATTTTATTTGTTCCTCACAATTTTAACAGGATATCATTTTGTTTTTTCTTCTTCCAGAAAGGGGCAACAAGGCACAGTGAATTAAAAAAAAAAAATGACACTTGTCTACTTAAACATTATGAAATAGGAAAAAAATTTGTACCCATACTTCTGGGACCCCCAATTTTTGTTCCTTTATATAAATTTACAAATGTAATTATAAGATGACCTTTTTTTTCACTATAATGAAAGATTTAGAAATCTTTTCCTATAAGGAAATGATATAACTTGAAATATGCAGAGTAAAAGTTTTAATAAGAATAATGCAACTTTCCAAATATCTAAAAGGTTATTCTTTGTAAAATAGAATTATTAACACAGCATTTTCAAAATGGGTTGCATGCAATGTGAAATGCTAAATTAGTATGAGTAAAAAATAAATAAATGGACATGCAATCAAATCATTTAAAGGGAGTTTGAATTATACATGATAATTTGGTTTATTTCTAGAGTGTCATAAACCATCCATGAGAGTATACCTGATCACCTACCAAAGAACTCACTTTTTAATACCTTCAACGTAAGGATAAGGATTTCTTTCTTTCCTTTTTTTTTTCTTTTGGTACTGGGAATTGAACTTCAGGGTGCTTAACCACTGGGCCACATCCCCAGCCCTTTTTAAATATTTTATTTAGAGACAGGATATCACTGAGGAGCTTAGGGCCTTGCTAAATTGCCTCATGATACTCCTGCCTCAGCCTCCCAAGCTGTTGGGATTATAAGCATGTACCATTGCACCCACCATCTCAACCAATGGGGTTAGGATTTCAATGTTATAGTAGACCAGGACCTCACATAGCCTTTAAATTGCCAGTATGCCTTGAAGAATTCATAGTGAGGGTTTTACTATGCATTCCATTAATGTGTATTTATAAAGAGGGTGGCAAGAACTTTGCATCAGGCAATACACTTTGTTAAAAACTTTGGTTGTTTGGGCTGGGGATGTGGCTAAAGCGGTAACGCGCTCGCCTGGCATGCGTAGGGTGCTGGGTTTGATCCTCAGCACCACATAAAAATAAAAAAAAAAATAAAGATGTTGTGTCCTTTGAAAACTGAAAACTGAATATTAAAAAGTTCTCTCTCTCTCTCTCTCTCTCTCTCTCTCTCTCTCTCTCTTTAAAAAAAAAACAAACAAAAACAAACTTTGGTTGTTTGAACAAGGCTGGCCTAAAGTGTCCAGGTCAAATTTCCAATCCATAATAAAGGTAGACAGTGCTAAAATATCTATAATTATTGTCATCAGGATAAAGGTAAAATAATCAACAGGACTTCAGCACCTGCTAGGAACGTCACAGACTTTCTTTCTTTGATTACCATACTCTGCATCTACAAATAATAATTGGCTATAGGGTGTTCCTACCATGTACCCGATTTCACTTAACCTGTCCCTTTTGCTCTATTGATTTGCTGTAGTCTGGAAATAGTTGATAACACATTTGCTTATCCACTGCTGTTCTCTTTCCAGCCCTCTTTCCACCTTAACACAGAATTCTCTTTGCCTCTGCTGTTAGTTCTCTCAAGTCATTTCTTACCTGTATCACCCTTGAAGAAAAAGGGTATAATAAGACATTAAGGCCTTAAATGCACCCTTTCTGTTCCCAAAGCCCTAGCAAAGATATGGGAACAATGAAAGCAAGTCTGGTCTGGTAAGTTCAGATACATCTTATGGTGAAGGATACTGGCTTTTTCTGTGCACACTAGGACTTAGAGCAGATTAGTGCTACCCTGTAAATAACTTCTTGCATGTATGCTGGGACAGTTGCTCCTTGAGATACTGGTCATCAAGCAAACTAGCACGCTGACGCTGATGATGTCATTGCATTGCTTCTGCAGCATAACATACCTCTCTCAGTGGTAACAGGTGCAGAGTGAAGGACAGCCCGTCACCACTGGACAGAATACAGAAGGGAGCTTAGGCACCACTTGGTGAAGCACCTTGAGGGACAGGGGTGCTACCTGCTCACCACTGAACTCTTCTCAGAGCAGTCACTGATCTCTTGTAAACTTTTATCAATACACCACATCTCCTGCATTGTCTCAGGCACTCTCTTTGACCTCTCAGCAACCTATCCCATGGCCCCTGCACAGCGGGACTATGGACATGACATGAAACTTATGAAAGTTGATTACCGCCTCCTCTTAGCTTTCCCATTGTCCCTCTGAATTCCTTCAGAATCCTGTCTTCTCTTCCTGCTTCAGCAAGAATTCTGTCAAGTTCTGTCACTTTGCATCTACACACATTAACACAGCATAATACACTCTCACAATTTAAATTTTAAGACATCTCATATAGCATATGAAAGATTAAATATTATCTTATTAACCTCACCCAAAGCAGGATTAAAACCATTAAATTTTAAAATAATTTTATCTTTTAAATAGTTATTCAGTTAATGTGTATTGTCCTTCTTGGCCTTAACACAAGTGATACCAGATAAGAGAATTAATGCCACAAATGTTATTGCCTGTAGGCAGAAAGCATCAAGAGGCACTTGTAACTGCAATTCCTGAAAGAACTAAGAATCATTCCTACACATTGATTTTGATTAGACAGTATTATGGTGTGCCACAGTAACAGTTTTAGATGTGTCTGGATAGATGCTCTTCTAGCCTCAGGGTAAAGACCAGGGCCACATTTAATTAGGTAAGCAGTGAGTTAGAAGAATAAAGCGAGAAAAGCAAAGTATAGATTTTGGGTGAATACAAGTTGCATGACTCCTTTGAACAATAGGAAGGACACTACAATTATTCTATTTAACTCTCCTAGGGAATACTAGATGCATGGTAATTTATATCTTCTTCTAAGGGAGAAGAGGCCAAAACTGTGGTACCAAGGATCTGAGGCATGGAAGACATCTCATTGAAATAAGAGCATCTGAAAAGAGCATATTCTTCTTTGAGTAGACTTTGGCTAGATATGAGGCATGGTGATGGAAACCCTACAGACAATAACATTAAAATTGTATAATATGTCATTTTTTATCTGTCTGTGCTACTGTTTCTCATAGCAGAGTTTACTCTTGGATTTGTCTTTCTTTTGTCTTATTTACACCATCTTAAAAGTGCTCTTTAAATTTTTTTCAAGTTACAAATATTAAAGTCTAGTACAGATAGTTTACTACAAGTTTTTATGTGCTCTGAATTTACTATCCAGACACTCTGCCTGTGTGTGCTATTTCTTTTTCTTTTATATGAAAAGGCATTTCTTTCACAGGATGAAAATGCAATAGGTAGTTCAATAGTTTGAACAAGTTCTTGTTAAATTACCAAACAATTTCAAATTGCATTTATTGAAATAATACTTATTCATGTCAACATTGTACATATAAAATAGACCATAGATACTTTGACAATGTAAGACAAGTTTTGTTGTGTTTAGTTTTGTTTATTTCAGAAAGTATTCCTTGTATATTTTTTTAGGGAAGAAAAAATAAGATATCATTTTGTTTATTTGGAAAATTTTGTTTGTGGGTTTGGTAAATTAGATAACATCTCCTATACATAGATCAAATAGAACTACACAATTTAGTCATAAAGCTGAGTACTATCCTATATAATTAATATATAAGTATTAAACACTTCAAAATAGGAAACTGGAGAATGGTAAGTATTATGTGAAATGTGTTTGGGGAAAGTTTTCTTGATTAGAATAGAGATGAAGAAGCAAACCATATAAACTAAGGGGAAAAAAAAGAAAAGAAAATTGAATTAAAAGAACCTGAACCCTAGAGAGTAGTCGCAATAAACCCAAATTAAATCTAAAAGTTATTTCAAATACTAATCTGTATAAAATGAAATGATAGAAGTGGGCAAAATGAAAACAGAAGTGAAAATTTCATTTTATTAAACTTCAAAAATCTAATCATGGTATTAAAAATATAGAAAACGGAATAGAAAAACTTATCATTACAAAGAAGAAAAAACAATGTCTTAATAATTTTAATAACGTTAATGTATGTTTCTGAAAAAGGAAATATATCTACATATAGAGTTATCCATGTAATGAATAATAAGATTGCATTTGGTTTTAATCCTTCATTTTGCAAATAATGGTATTAGCAAAAAATTTCTATATATATTGATTTTATGTAGATTGTACACCCATATTTGTCAATCTGTCTTTACAATTGAAACAGAATGTTTAAAAATTTTAATTTTAAAACATTTCTTTCACGTAAAGAAGATATATATGTAAATAGATATGAAAACCTTAAATGTGAAGAATGTTTTTGGTGTAAATACTACTCAATACATAATAAATTTTTGAACTAAAAAATAAAATTAAAGATGGTGTTGGTGGCTCAGACCTATAGTTCCAGCTACTCAGTAAGCTGAGGTAGGAGGGTGCATTATGCCCAGGAGTTCAGAGCAATTAATTAATTGAAAAGTCAAGTGGTCACATACAAAGAAAGACTTGAAATAACTTGAGTTCTGATTCTTTTTTTTTTTATAAATTATCATGATTTCATAGTTTGTTCCAAATTAACATTTTGTGAAAAATGTAGTATGGCAATGTTGAAGACATGGACAACATACAATGTAAACTGAAACAATTATGAACTTATTTCTCATGCAGATGTCTGTAGTTGAGTATATATAGCTATATAACTGGAAATTTTTTGAAGCAACTTTGATGTACAACATGTTGTTCATTAATGAATTAGTAATAAAAATTACCTAATTTCAAACATATACAGTGTCACATCCAGAATACAAACCCAAATCTACCTGACTTTCAAAAGTACAAAATACAATGCAAAACAAAGGACATCTATATCATATTAGAAATGAAATAAACCATGAAATATTTTGGAAATTGCAGGTAATAGTTCAAAATTATGGGACCCTAAGGATCTTTGAGAGACTATGGTAGAAGATAACCTAGCAAAGCCAATTGGATCCATACTGTAAAAGGAGATTGGAACCACTTATTTCACCTATCAGGAGTCATCAGAGACTTTAATCAGACAAGGGAACAGATCTGTGTTTATTAAGAATCCTGGCAGGGAAATGGAAATAGATTGGAACACAGAGACAAAGAATGAAAGGCACGCAAATGTGCTTTTATAATAGAATAGGGAAGGCAGGATGAGAATGTTGAGCAATAGCAATGGAGAGGAGAGAGAGAGATTTTAGAACATAAGAGAGAAGGATGTGTTTATTCTCTTATTCTACATAAATATTTATGGTTTTGCCTCATAGAACATAGAACTTAAAGGCCAATGTCAAAGAATATGAAAACGTTAAAAAAGAAATTATTTGGCTTCTCTTTGAACACTGATGGCCAACATGACATTATCTTGACATTATCCTGTGCTATGAATAAGAAGAGTACATAAGGTTTTCCAGCTGCCACAGGAAAAGATGATTAATACTGAAAGATTTTTTTTTATAAAATATATTTAGAATTTCATGTAAAACTAAGTTTATGGTTTAAGATTTCTCTCTTCTATATTTATCTCACTCAATAGCTTTGCAGGATTTATTACCTTTCACCCTATTTCTTTTTTTCTTATTGGTTGTTCAAAACATTATAAAGCTCTTGACATATCATATTTCATACATTAGATTCAAGTTGGTTATGAACTCCCAATTTTACCCCAAATACAGATTGCAGAATCACATCGGTTACACATCCACATTTTTACATAATGCCCTATTAGTAACTGTTGTATTCTGCTACCTTTCCTATCCTCTACTATCCCCCCTCCCTCCCCTCCCATCTTCTCTCTCTACCCCATCCACTGTAATTCATTTCTCTCCTTGTTTATTTTCCCATTCCCCTCACAACCTCTTATATGTAATTTTGTATAACAATGGGGGTCTCCCTCCATTACCATGCAATTTCCCTTTTCTCTCCCTTTCCATCCCACCTCATGTATCTGTTTAATGTTAATCTTTTCTTCCTGCTCTTCCTCCCTGCTCTCTTCTTAGTTGCTCTCATTATATCAAAGAAGACATTTGGTATTTGTTTTTTATAGATTGGCTAGCTTCACTAAGCATAATCTGCTCTAGTGCCATCCATTTCCCTGCAAATTCTATGATTTTGTCATTTTTTAGTGCTGCGTAATACTCCATGGTGTATAAATGCCACATTTTTTTTATCCATTCATCTATTGAAGGGCATCTGGGTTGGTTCCACAGTCTAGCAATTGTGAATTGTGCTGCTATGAACATCGATGTAGCAGTATCCCTGTAGTACGCTCTTTTAAGGTCTTCAGGGAATAGTCCAAGAAGGGCAATAGCTGGGTCAAATGGTGGTTCCATTCCCAGCTTTCCTAGGAATCTCCATACTGCTTTCCAGATTGGCCGCACCAGTTTGCAGTCCCACCAGCAATGTACAAGAGTACCCTTTTCCCCACATCCTCTCCAGCACTTGTTGTTATTTGACTTCATAATGGCTGCCAATCTTACTGGAGTGAGATGGTATCTTAGGGTGGTTTTGATTTGCATTTCTCTGACTGCTAGAGATGGTGAGCATTTTTTCATGTACTTGTTGATTGACTGTATGTCCTCCTCTGAGATGTGTCTGTTCAGATCCTTGGCCCATTTGTTGATTGGGTTACAAAACTTCTGAAACGGGTCTTTATGTTCAAAACTTTAGAAAAACTAGGGATAACAGGAACTTACCTCGACATTGTAAAAGCTATCTATGCTTAGCCTCAGGCTAGCATCATTCTCAATGGAGAAAAATTGAAGGCATTCCCCCTAAAATATGGAACAAGACAGGGATGCCCTCTATCACCACTTCTATTCAATATAGTTCTCGAAACACTGGCCAGAGCAATTAGACAGACGAAAGAAATTAAAGGCATATAAATAGGAAAGGAAGAACTTAAATTATCACTATTTGCAGATGACATGATTCTATACCTAGAAGACCCAAAAGGGTCTACAAAAAAAACTACTAGAACTAATAAATGAATTCAGCAAAGTGGCAGGATATAAAAGCAACACGCATAAATCAAAGGCATTTCTGTATATCAGCGACAAAACTTCTGAAACGGAAATGAGGAAAAAACACTCCATTCACAATATCCTCAAAAAAACTAAAATACTTGGGAATCAACCTAACAAAAGAGGTGAAAGATTTATATAATGAAAACTACAAAACCCTAAAAAGAGAAGTAGAAGAAGATCTTAGAAGATGGAAAAATATACCCTGTTCATGGATAGGCAGAACCAACATCATCAAAATGACGATATTACCAAAAGTTCTCTATAGGTTTAATGCAATGCCAATCAAAATCCCAACGGCATTTCTTGTAGAAATGGATAAAGCAATCATGAAATTCATATGGAAAAATAAAAGACCCAGAATAGCAAAAGCAATTCTAAGCAGGAAGTGCGAATCAGGCGGTATAGCGATACCAGACTTCAAACTATACTACAGAGCAATAGTAACAAAAACATCATGGTACTGGTACCAAAACAGGAGGGTAGACCAATGGTACAGAATAGGGGACACAGAGACTAATCCACAAAGCTACAACTATCTTATATTTGATAAAGGAGCTAAAAGCATGCAATGGAGGGAGGATAGCATCTTCAACAAATGGTGCTGGGAAAACTGGAAATCCATATGCAACAAAATGAAACTGAATCCCCTCCTCTCGCCATGCACAAAAGTTAACTCAAAGTGGATCAAGGAGCTAGATATCAAATCAGAGACTCTGTGTCTGATAGAAGAAAAAGTTGGCTCCGATCTACATATTGTAGGGTCGGGCTCCAAATTCCTTAATAGGACACCCATAGCACAAAAGTTGATAACAAAAATCAACAAATGGGACTTACTTAAACTGAAAAGTTTTCTCTCAGCAAGAGAAACAATAAAAGAGGTAAATAGGGAGCCCACATCATGGGAACAAATTTTTACTCCTCACACTTCAGATAGAGCCCTAATATCCAGAGTATACAAAGAACTCAAAAAATTAAACAATAAGAAAACAAATAACCCATTCACCCTATTTCTTAATGCATATTTAAAACATTCCCTTTTACTTTCTAGAAAACAATATGACCCTGTTCTACCACCCATATTTGAACATTATTTATCTCTCAGTAATGAGATCATCACTTTTGTTTTCACTACATAAAGAGGAAGATTCACATCCTAGAAGGTCCACTTGTTTATCTAACTTCTGTCTGAATGACCACTTAAATACGCACAACTTCAAGAGCTTTATGGCTTAATTCCACATTTCTCACTTGTAAATCTATGGTAAATTCTAATTTGCTATTTAGTGTATCTGATTAGAAGTATAAAAAGTAACAATATATGTATCTTTGAACTCTTCATTTGTTCTTCTGTACCTGTTTCTTCATTCTAATCTTAGAAAACAGATATGCTAATTTAGTGTAATAATTACTGTAATACATTTCAATGTACTTTTATCTTTATACACCATCAATTATACACATTTTCTTATAAAATGTTTGAGTAGCTATAGACTCCTTATTCTGAGCAGTCAAAAAGAACAAAACATTACATTTTCATAAAAACATACTAAGATTGTCTTTATATGTGAGGCAGGTTTCGATGCCTAACAAAACCTTTTATCGATGATATTAATATGAAAGTCCTTTAGGCAGGAAGTGTGTGTCAAAGGATAATAGTGCATAAATAAACATGGAATTGTTTTCTTCTCAATGAAAAGGGGAATATTAGAGTTCAGTTTGACAAACTTTTCCATTCACTTTGGACAGGAGCTATAAATGTAATATTTTGAAGGTGAGCACAAAATGTGCAATGAAAAAAAAGGTAAGATGCTATCCTCCCTCCATTGCATGCTTTTAGCTCCTTTATCAAATATAAGATAGTTGTAGCTTTGTGGATTAGTCTCTGTGTCCTCTATTCTGTACCATTGGTCCACCCTCCTGTTTTGGTACCAGTACCATGCTGTTTTTGTTACTATTGCTCTGTAATATAGTTTGAAGTCTGGTATCGCTATACCGCCTGATTCGCACTTCCTGCTTAGAATTGCTTTTGCTATTCTGGGTCTTTTATTTTTCTATATGAATTTCATGATTGCTTTATCCATTTCTACAAGAAATGCCGTTGGGATTTTGATTGGCATTGCATTAAACCTATAGAGAACTTTTGGTAATATCGCCATTTTGATGATGTTAGTTCTGCCTATCCATGAACAGGGTATATTTTTCCATCTTCTAAGATCTTCTTCTACTTCTCTTTTTAGGGTTTTGTAGTTTTCATTATATAAATCTTTCACCTCTTTTGTTAGGTTGATTCCCAAGTATTTTATTTTTTTGAGGATATTGTGAATGGAGTGTTTTTTCCTCATTTCCGTTTCAGAAGTTTTGTCGCTGATATACAGAAATGCCTTTGATTTATGCGTGTTGATTTTATATCCTGCCACTTTGCTGAATTCATTTATTAGTTCTAGTAGTTTTTTTGTAGACCCTTTTGGGTCTTCTAGGTATAGAATCATGTCATCTGCAAATAGTGATAATTTAAGTTCTTCCTTTCCTATTTTATGCCTTTAATTTCTTTCGTCTGTCTAATTGCTCTGGCCAGTGTTTCGAGAACTATATTGAATAGAAGTGGTGATAGAGGGCATCCTGTCTTGTTCCAGATTTTAGGGGGAATGCCTTCAATTTTTCTCCATTGAGAATGATGCTAGCCTGAGGCTTAGCATAGATAGCTTTTACAATGTCGAGGTAAGTTCCTGTTATCCCTAGTTTTTCTAATGTTTTGAACATAAAGACCCGTTTCAGAAGTTTTGTAACCCAATCAACAAATGGGCCAAGGATCTGAACAGACACATCTCAGAGGAGGACATACAGTCAATCAACAAGTACATGAAAAAATGCTCACCATCTCTAGCAGTCAGAGAAATGCAAATCAAAACCACCCTAAGATACCATCTCACTCCAGTAAGATTGGCAGCCATTATGAAGTCAAATAACAACAAGTGCTGGAGAGGATGTGGGGAAAAGGGTACTCTTGTACATTGCTGGTGGGACTGCAAACTGGTGCGGCCAATCTGGAAAGCAGTATGGAGATTCCTAGGAAAGCTGGGAATGGAACCACCATTTGACCCAGCTATTGCCCTTCTTGGACTATTCCCTGAAGACCTTAAAAGAGCGTACTACAGGGATACTGCTACATCGATGTTCATAGCAGCACAATTCACAATTGCTAGACTGTGGAACCAACCCAGATGCCCTTCAATAGATGAATGGATAAAAAAAATGTGGCATTTATACACCATGGAGTATTACGCAGCACTAAAAAATGACAAAATCATAGAATTTGCAGGGAAATGGATGGCACTAGAGCAGATTATGCTTAGTGAAGCTAGCCAATCCCTAAAAAACAAATACCAAATGTCTTCTTTGATATAATGAGAGCAACTAAGAACAGAGCAGGGAGGAAGAGCAGGAAGAAAAGATTAACATTAAACAGATACATGAGGTGGGATGGAAAGGGAGAGAAAAGGGAAATTGCATGGTAATGGAGGGAGACCCTCATTGTTATACAAAATTACATATAAGAGGTTGTGAGGGGAATGGGAAAATAAACAAGGAGAGAAATGAATTACAGTGGATGGGGTAGAGAGAGAAGATGGGAGGGGAGGGAGGGGGGATAGTAGAGGATAGGAAAGGTAGCAGAATACAACAGTTACTAATAGGGCATTATGTAAAAATGTGGATGTGTAACCGATGTGATTCTGCAATCTGTATTTGGGGTAAAAATGGGAGTTCATAACCAACTTGAATCTAATGTATGAAATATGATATGTCAAGAGCTTTATAATGTTTTGAACAACCAATAAAAAAATTAAAAAAAAAAAAAAGAACAGGAATAGTCCAGACAAGTCAGTCTGAGAACTTCAACAGCTACTGACAAATTCTTGTCATTTCACTGTATTTATAAGTTATAATTAAAGAATACAATCAGTAGGCTGGCCAAAAAAAAAAAAAAGAAAAAAGAAAAAA
>NW_026695048.1:0-62486 GCF_021218885.2 Marmota monax
AATTTTATATTCTAAATATTATTGAAATATATAGAAATTTGTTATAACTCATTTTTTGTAAGACAGATATAAACTTCAGGTGTCATTTTGGAACTAGATGTATAATCACCTAGAATAATATTTTTAAAGTGTTTATCAGTGCTTCTCAGCTGGAAAGCACACACAAATTTTTATGTTTATGAAAAAGACAATTACATTTTCTTCAAAAGAGGTTTAGAAAAACAATTCCCTCCCCCCCCCCCAAATTGGTACAATGTGGAAATTTGGAATTTAGAGAAGTTATGTGAAAGTATGTGCTATATTGCTATAATAAAAAAGGTTGAAAGTCATCTGAGCTTTAAATATAATACCTGACTATGGGTGTATTACCTTGAAAATTGTCATATCTATTTTATTAGAAAAAGTAAAAAGAAAACCTTATCATTTGTAGTTAGCCCAATCAATTTACTAAAAGAACTTTGATCCAGAGATGAATATTTTCCTTTTATTTCATGGATCTGTGTGTGTGCGTTGTGGTTTACATATTAGGTTAACAGTTTAGATAAATATTTTGACTATTTGTCCAGGTCATAAATGGCATCTGATAATTCTTATCAATAAATTCAAAAAGACTAACTTGTGAAATAATCTTTGAAATAACACCAGTAATTAAATTCATAAATTTAATTTTCCCTTAAGATTAATATCTTTAGTGGGGGACTTGGTATCTGGATTATAAATAGATGACAATAATTAAAATAATTTTAGAAAGAAAAAATGACAAAGGATTAATTTTACATATCACAACAACATGTTATAATGATATAAAAATTTAGTACTGACCAAAAATACACATGCAGATTGATGGATTCAGACAATCCAGAAGCATACCTTCTTATATAAAAGAAGTTAATGTGATCAGAAAGCATTCTAGACTAATGGAGAATGGGTCAGATTAGATAATTACCAGGCATATAAAAAGGGGGAAGTAAATGGAAAAAAAATACTTACTAAAAGTGAATTTTTTAAAAGAATAAATATCAAGCTCTAGAAAATAAGAGAAATGGACAAATGATATAAATGTGTAATAAAATAAAGGAATTAAACGTAAGATAAACATTTTAAATGTCATATTATCACCAATTAGAGTTTTGTAAATTAAAACCATAAAAAAAAACTTTGTTTACTTTCTCCTGCCTCAGTCACATTGAGAAACTTAAACACAGTCATATTCATTCTTATAAGATTTTCTTTCATGGTTGGAATATTAGTACAGCTTTTCTAGAAAATAGTATTTACATCTTTATATCAGTAATTCATAAAGATACATGTATTTTGTGTATTAGCATTACACTACAATACTGAAAACACCATGAATATCCAAAGTTAAAGTATAACACTTTTTTTCCATTTAAAATTATATATCCACAGGCAAAAAGGATGAAACAGTATTATCCTGTAATTGTTTGTATTTTATGTAATATCTTTTAATTCATCAAAAGCTTTCCTGTATGAGATAAAGTCTTACTTGTGTTCCTACCAATTGTAAATCACTCCCACATTTGTTGTAAAAGAATTTATTTACAGGTATAACATGTATTTATGGTCATTCTTTGGAGAGCTTCTTAACATTGTTTGTATGCTGTATTGAATATAGACTGTTTTGATTGGAATCTGTGTGTTTCTGTTTTTATCCATTTCCTCCCCAACATAATAAAAATGGTAGTACAATCTTATGTCAAAACCTCTGACTACAGGAATTTTAAACCAGGTTAATGATTTTATTCCTATGACTAGATTTTATTTTTAGCTAACTAAATTCAAGACAATAAAACAATCTTTTGTATTAGGAAATTTTAATAGTGAAAACCTACTGAGAATCCACATGCTGTGGTTATTTTTGAATTTAAAAGTAAATTTTATTTATGTATTACCTTTCTTAGGCATAGAACTTAAGCATTCATAGAATGGAAGGGAGGTTTTGTTGTTTTTACCTTTAAAACTCTGAACAAAAAGTTATTTTATGTGAAAGTCTATTTCTTATATTTCCATTCTACTTTTAGAAGTTTAAAGCTTCAAATGGAAATAGCATAGTTTCTCTGAAAGTATGTTAATAGATAATGAATGGCCTTTTTAAATTAAGTGCATTCTTGAAAATTCATGTATGTGGAAATATTCTGTAAGTATAAATTATATAGTAAAATCAGTAGTTATAGTACATAAGCTTATATGAAATATATTTACAAGTTCAAGACTTGAACTATCCTGTACTTATACATTATTAAGATATAAAACTTTCATTTCCAGAAATAAGAATATTATAAAGAGAATACCATATGCTTGGAATTATTTAAAGTTAAAAAAGTTTTTATTAAAACTAATACTGTGAAGAGTCCATTGATGAAGTACAGTTTGTTTACTGTATGTAATTTTATCTGTAGGTCCATAGTTGTCTCAATTATAATTTATGTGCATTTTTTAATGTCTGTCAAATTGTTTCTCTGGTTATAGGTTTATCACCTGCATAGTTCTCTCCTGCTATATTTGAGCTGATATATTACTAACACTTTCTTAAAAATGTTTTAATGTATTTGTTTTCTGGACTATGGCATTCCACATGAGAACACATTTCTGTTTTTCTAAATTTATTTAAATCTCTCATTTGAAATGGAAATGATTCCCTGTATAACATTAATGCATAAACAGGAACTGTGGATTTGGAGACAGAAGAGTTAGCCATATGACTCTTGACAAGTTTCTTAACTGAGACAATTGTTTCATTAACTACAAAGTGAGCATAAATATGGTTATTAATATTAAAATATATATGATGTCAAGAGTCAGTACTGATTGAAATTTTTATACAAAGATAAGTTTTGATTTTATAAAAATCTGTTGCATTTTTAATTTATCTTCATTAAAGAGGATAGATTTATAATATAGAATTAATCTAGCATTGTATTAAAATTCCCATATACTTCTGTAAATTTATTTTTGCAAAGTATCATAAGCTTAAAAGATGATAACTAGATTTTTTTTAATGAAATAATTAGCAGATGTGGTCATAAAAGACTTCCATTGAGGCTTTCTTTAGGACCTAGGTTCCATGTATTTTTTTGAAGTATTGTAGACAACTGCTAGTTTTGGTATTTTCCATGATGAACTTTAATATATAATTTAAAGTGCACATAACATATGAAATACAAGTGATGAATCAATAATATTTAAGTATTTTAAATTGATTGATTTTTATTATTATCATTGAGTATCTAAACTATTGCAGTCTTTGGGCAAGTTTTATACTTACCCTGTCATTTAAAACAAAGGCATAGATACCCTTTAAAGAGTCAGAAATCTGAATATATACTTTTGGAATGAGCATGTAAATGTGTTTTTAATGTTTACATGGGAAGGCGGGTAGGCATGAGCCTGTGTTAGGGCATTCTTCCCTATGTGCTCTGCCTACCTACATCTTACTATAATTTTACCATCAGACCCATATAGATACATATTATTTTTTTCTTCTCTATGATGTGTACAATGTACAGAAAATGCAGTTCTTCGACTTTTTAAGTATACAAAAGACTTGATTTTTTAAGTTTAAAACAAATTTCTACTAATCTGAATTTGAATTGATCAAGGTTGCATTTCTTTGGGCACTGCTCTTTTGTAAGGTGGATTGTTTTGAGAGTTGGGTCTTTTTGTTTAGAGAAGGGAGCTTTTTCTGAAAAAATGCATAATATTAATGTGTGTGATTTGGGATTGATTTGGTTTTATATTGTGTTTTACTAGTTCAGTTTGGAGGGGTATGTTTACATTTACTAAAGCCTTTGTTAAATATGCAATAGTATAGTTCACTTAAATTATAATAATCTAGGGATAGTATAGTGTATAAAATAATAAAATGAATTATTTTAAATTATAAAAAATTATATTGTTTTAAAATAATACCAGGAATAAATTATAGCCAGAGGAGATAAGTGGAGTTACTGATTCATCACATTTATTTGTAAACTGTATTTTATTTACATCATTATTTGCTTTTAGCACATGACCTTGATTCTCATTCAGGTTTGTTCTAATGAGTAAAAAGGAATGATTGAAAGTATGCTTTTCTGAATTATGTCCAAACTATCCATCATAAATATTTTATAAATAGGTAGGCTATTAAAAATTAAGGGAGAATTCATTCTTTTCCACAAAATTTATTTTTTATTACATGTAGAAAAAAGGAACCATTTAACTTATATATGGACTTCTTAATTCTTTCAAAAATTATCCTGATTTTTCTAAATTTTAGATAATAGCTTTTTTAAGATTAACATTTATTACACTGAGAGTACAAATTATTCTGAGTTAATATTTATCTAGTTAAATAACCTGTATTATTCTACCAAGCTAAGAAAAACGCAAGGTAAATAATATAGGAATGTACTTGCTTAGAATCACTTTTTGCATTCCTGATCACCTAGACTTTTTTCTGCATTTGAATACTAGATTTTGCTGGTCTAGCATAGAATTTATAAATAGAATCTTCAGTGCATCAGAACAGTGATGTCACAGTGGCCTTGGAAATCTCTGCTCTCACCTGTAACTAAAGCACAACTCTTCCTATTTCTACTGTTCTCACTCTACTGGATGCAAAAGGATGCAAAAGGAACATAAATGAGATGATTTATTGCTGCAGGTGGTGTTTAAAATCTGAATGTTTTAAATTTGATGGCGCAATGAAGAATGGAGCAAGCTGTGATGCTGGTCCTGTTAATCAATGGTAGAAAGATATAATAGTGGTTTATATTGGTTGGTGTGGTATTTGATTGCAGTACTTTTGTTGATTGGATAAAGAGTACATTAATTTAGAGGGGTTAATTGATTTGAGAATCATGTCTTTAAAAGTACCTGAATTGTGTTTCTTAAAAGAAATGTAATGATTAACCATCTCAAAAATAAAATGAAGTATTCTGTTCATTACAACTATATTGTAATGTAATTGGCTGCATTTTAAATTTTTTTCTTTCTTCCAGTGTGAAAAACGCAAATTATTGTCTCCCATCATATACTGCTTATAAGAACTATGATTATTCAGAACCTGGAAGAAACAATGAACAGCCGGGCCTTTGTGGCCTAAGTAACTTGGGAAATACATGTTTCATGAACTCAGCTATTCAGGTAGGTCTTGTCAAACAATGTGAAACTCATGTCTCATGGAATTTATTGATATAAAAATAATAGATAGGTTTTTTATATCAGAACATGAGTATTAGATGTATTTGGGGAATTTATGTACACACATTGACTCATTCATTATACTACTAGTGGTAGAATATTATTTTATTGTTCCTCAATTAGGTAGCATATGATTGATGACCATTTTGTAGAGTAGATTAAATAGTACTTCATGCAAAAATGTGGTTCTTAACAGAAAGCTTAGGCTCTCTAAGGAAAAAAGTAAACTAGTGAGATCTCTCTCTTCAGTAGAAGTCTAATGCTTTTTTTTTTTTTCCCTTGTCACCTCCTGTCCCTGCCCTTAACCTTAATGGGAAATTTTTAAAATGGGAAATTTTTCTGGACCTTTTCTATACATATTTTAACAAATCACTTTGCCTTCAATATCTTTTAATTTGGGGATGTATGAAATTACTGCCTTTATCCCCACCCCACCCCATTTTCATGTCTCTTCCCTTTTCTTTCTATTCTATACCCCCTTCTGACTTAATTTGTTAAATTTGTACTTTGATTCTAAAGTAATAAAAGATGTATTTTAATATCACTGTCACTGTGTGTAAAATTAGGGATAGTTATTCCATTCCCCTTTTACAGATAAAATTCTATGTTTAAAAAAGCCTAGGATAATGGTAAACTGACTATTCTTGATATTTGAATTTTAACCTTTTCTTGTAAATCTTTTTGGTGAATTCTGAATTTTTAGTTTTAAGTCTGAATATTTTATTCTACTCACATTTTAATATTGAATCTCCTCTGCATAGGAATCAACCTTCAAATATGTAGATAACATGTAGATCAAGAATTGATGACATTATAACATATCTTTAAGTGAATTATTTTGTACATTGTCATTAATCCAGTTGTCTCCTAAATTAACCATTGTCTTTATAGCATTCTTGGAAAATTAAAATTTAACTGGGGTAACTGTAGGCCAGGAGTGACCTTTTAGAAACTTGGGAGAAGGGGGAGACCTAATTAGTAAATTTCTGATTTCATTGTATAGAATTGAGCCACTCACAAAATAGCATATCTGTTTAAGTGGATATAATATAGATTAATAAACTCTTCTTTAAATCTTCTTTGAATGAGTAATACTGTTCATTCCTTAATGTGAATTAGTTTATTTAAAATTATTTTTCTAGTATTCCTGTTCTAGCTAAACAAAATAAGTTTTTTTGTTTGTTTTTTCTGGAAGTTAAGAAGGGGGAACTCATCTGAGAAGACCATAAAGCTAAAATTATTATTATCCTGATAGCTCTTTAGATAACAAAAGTAAAATACTGAGTGCCACAGTCTGGCTGGGCACAAATGCCGCAGTCTGGCTGGGCACACAATCACGAGCCACCACACAGCTTGTAGATTCAATGTCACTGCAACATGGGGTACGCTGGCAAGGAAATTGTCATACCTACTTGGCTAATGGCTCCCAGCAACTGAGTACTAAACTTTCAGAAAAAGGGACAGAACAGGCTTATTATAATTTGGTTTGTGTTTGGACTACCCTCTGTGGCCATAAAAATCCTTTCATATAATCTCTGGAAAATACTTTATACAAAATGTGGTTGCACCAGTACCAGAAAACCTTCTTTTAGGGTCCCAAAGTCATGTAATTTTTATGTAACTCTTTACTCTCACAATAGCAAAATTACTTTGACTCCTGAGGCTTGATATTAGCTTGATGTTTTGTTTTGATAATCTGGTATAGAAAATCGATCTCAGTGCTTTTTCATTAAGATTAAGAAAATATTTTTACAACATAGACAATAGAAATTTGAGTCTATCAGAAGAGAACCAGAGTGTTCAAGCTAATCATTCATGGGAGGCTCTGGCCAACCTTCAAATTAAATTCCTTATAAGGCAATAATGCTCTCTAGTTTCCTGTGCCTTTAACATAGTCTGTTTAGTTAATTTCCATATGATTAACTGCAGTTTTTCAAAATGGGTATTAAAATTAAATCATCTAACCAAGCAAGTGAGCTAGATTTAGCATTTGAATAGCTTTCTTATATGCTGTGTTTAAGGTGTAAGAAACTTCATTTTATTCATTTTTGCTTCTGTTCAAAGCTATTTTATTACAATAAATTTGCAGATCTACCACTTACCCTGTCAATATTTTTCACCATCCTATCTTCCATTTTAATTGAGACATAGACACAAAAGTGATGTTTGTAATTTTTATGATAGTAATCATAAAGATTTTTTATGAAAACTTAAGCACTCATTATTTTAAGCAGTGGATATTATTTCATGTCTGTATATTTTGGAAACTGTACTTTCTCTAAAATAAAATTCTGCAGACAAGTCAGAGAAGAAAAAAGTGACTTTTGTTTTGCTGCTTTTGACTTTTAATACAAATTGAGAATTAGGAAAGCTAGGACTTTAGTTTTGTTTTCTTTAAAACGCTATGGTTTTAAATTGATTTAGACATCAGCTCTCAAGCTGAAAATTCATTGTAAAAGGAAATACAAAATAATGATATTCCTCTGCTTCACAAACATCCATGTTCATAGGTCCATAGATGAGAAGACTAAGAGATAACTAATAAAATAGATTTTATCAATAATTGTTTTCAAATACTGTTACTCAATTATGCTTTTTCCAAGTTTTCTTGTAATTTCTTTAAAATTGAATACATTCATGAGCTTCTAAAAATAGTATAAAATAACATTTCTACTGATAGTGTATTTTAATATAACCACTTAAAATAATTCAGTGAACCTAAAAAGTGTGAGTTGTCACTTTAGTACATCAGCTGGTCTGATATATCTACAAAAAATGGTATGTGTGAATAGCATACCAATTTTGTATGTGTTTGAGAATGAGTGATGCTTAGTCCATTAGTAGCTTTGAGATAGTGAAATCGTTTAGTCACCCATGACTGAAAACTAAGCTAAATGTCATGTAACATAATTGTTATTATTTAATTATATCAGTACTCAGTATTTCTCTGATGTAATAATGGTATGAATATTAACTTTTTTTAGTGGATAACGTATTGCCATGTAGTTTCAGTTTATTAAATTAACATTTATTTAACATCAAATATGTGAAATATTTTTGGACTTGTATCCTGACCTTTATGAACGTTATTATCTAGACATTGTGACTTTTAAACTTTTTGCTTTATAGCATCAAAACCTTTCTTTAACTTAAAGTTTAATTGTATCCCCAATATTTAAGCAGTGGTAGTAGTGAAATTGCTTTGGTTGGGTGGAGTTCCCAGAAGCCCATCTGCTTATCTTTATTTTCCTTAATTTAACGGCCCCAGAAACATTCTCATGGAATCCTAGGACTCTGAGGGACAGTTTGAAAACCAAAGTCTAGCTTTAAAAAATGAACAGAAAAACCACATAAAAAAATTACAAGTTAGAGCAGTCCTAAGGAGTTATATACCGGGATTGAAAACATGGATGTCCTGCTTATTAACTGTGTTGCCCTAGACAAGTTATTCCCCAACTCATTTTTGTCTTCAAATGATAAGAAAATAATAGTATCCATATTTTAGGAGTTTTGCAAGTGTTTAAGTGAGTTATTAAATATAAAACTCATAGAATAGTGATTAGGTTGATACTATTTTTGTGTTAGTCTTTTTTTTTTTAATTAAAAGAGTTAACCAGAATGACTCCTTAAATATTCTGTCTTCCATGGCCCCAACATTTGTTTTCCTTTCTTAATAATCTCTTATTCCATTTTGACTAGACCTTGTGAATGAGAAAAAGGAATTTGATGTACTTTTTTTTCCCACTTAGTGTTGCTGCATTCATGGTTATTTATCATCTGCTCCATTTCTGAGCTGTGATAGTTTAGGTTTCCATAGGCAAACTGATAGACAAAGAATATAATAAAGTATCAAAATTCAAAATTCTTCAGTTCCGGTTATCCCAGAACTCAGCCTCTTGAGTAGTTACCACCATGTCCTGCAGGTACAAATAATATATTTAAAAAATAGTTTTCTAGTGCCCCAAATCTATTACTTCATCTAAAAAATGTCCAGTTTTACAGTTTGCATTTTTGGAGGTAATTTGAATTAGCGTTAGTTCGGTAGATTCAGGAGCACTCCAACCCTTGTCTTTTTCATTGTCAAGGCCTACCTAGGAGGCTCATGATTGGCTTCCTGGAAGAAGCAGCTCTTCAGATGGATTTGAAGCAAGGGAATGATATGGTCTTTTCCACTGGAAAGCAGCACAGCGTAAGATGATTGTTTTAAAACTCTTTACTTGACAGGGCCCCTTAAATAGATTGTAGGAAGTCATTGAGAAAAGTGAAACTAATCAGGACTTGTTTATTATTCTTGTCATAAAATAGAAAATGAATCGAGATTCCAAGCATTTTAAAAGTTATCTTTTTTTCTGTGATTTGTTGAGTTAGAAAAAAATTTATTAAGTTTAGAGAATGTTAAGTAGAAAATTTGAAGTTCTTTGAAACACTTAAATTTAAGAAAATGAGTAATACTACACAGAAATAGCATTCTTAAAAAAAAAAAAACAACACTAGGTCTTTATTACATAGTAAAACTTAAAAAGTCCTTACTACAACTGTCATTTCTATGTTATACTACTTCATAGCTTGAATATGATTAAATATAACACTACCCTACTCTTACCTTGAGAACTTCTTTTTGCATTTATTGGAACACAAATTCTCAGAAGTCTACTTACACAAATTAGCAACCTTATGTTAAAATACATATATATAGTTTCCATCAAAAAAAAAAACTTTGCCCCCTGAGTTATATGACAGTTTTTTTTTTTTTTTAAGTTAAGGATCTTCTAGAGAATAATTTCTTTTGATAAACTGAGAATGTGGCTAACTACAACTTCAAACTATTTCTTTCCAGGCCAAGTGTTTAGTCTAATCCAGGATATTGTTTGAATTTCTTCCAAGTTATGTGCCAAATCTTGCATAGCAAACTATCATTTTAAAAAATGTTAATGAGGCTAAGAATATACTGGTAAAGCACTTGCCTACATGCACCAATCCCTGAGTTCTTTCCCCAGCGCTACCAAAAACAAAACCAAAAAGTGTCTCTGTGTGTATATACACACGCACAGATATATTAAAAAATCTATTCAGTCATCTATCAGATGAAAAATCAAGTCTTCTTTCCATTTTTAAAAAAGCCAAAAAAAAAAAAAAAGTGGAGGGACAATCTTGCATTAGAGCCATTCGCTTTCTCAACATGGACACCAAAGAAGTATCCCTTCCATTTAGAAAGAAAGAAGTGGGTGATGAAGGAGGACCTGTATTCTCAGGCAGATTATTTTAGGAAAGAATTTGTATAGTATAGATCTGTAGGAATTTAATATTTACAACTGGGAGAGAAATGGTAACTCTAAAAGAATGCCTTTGTAGTTACGTAACTTGGTTATTAGGGATTTCTTCTCATGAAAACGTGCCTTTCTTAAATGGGGGAAGGAAATCAGATTCATCTGCTCTTCACCTTCTCATTTAATAAGTAGATCTCTCTAGGACTAATGCTTTTATTTTTCAGTTAATACAGACTTTTAAGTATTTTTTCTGTCCCTCATTCTATGACAGGAAAATGACATGAGTGTAGATCACAGAGAAATAAGTTGTTTTAAGGATTTATAAATAATTGCATCCGCTTCTAACATACAAAATGGTTTTATATTACTCTGGCTAAAAAAAAAAAAGAAAAGCCAACACCAAATAATAATATAGCTGGCCTTCCCTGGATTCAATCAACTGCAAATAGAAAAAAAAAATTTTAACACATCTATACCTAACTTATATAGACTTTTTTTCCTTTCACTATTCCCTAAATATAGTATAACAACTATTTATATGGCATTTATGTTATATTAAGTATTATAAGTAATCTAGACATGATTTAGAATATATAAGAGAATGTGCATAGGTTATATGCAAATACAGCACCATTTTATGAGACTTTAGCATCTGCAATTTTGATATCCATAAATATCAAGAGATGAGTATATACTTATTAGATAGTATTATAGTGATCACATCTTACAATACACATCTTGTATTGATTGTGATAATTATTATTTTAGTAAAACATAAGGAAAAACCCAAGAAATGTCAGTCAGTGATGTATAGTGAGAGCTCAGTATTTACCTCCCCACCACAAGAAAAGAAAGGAAAACTGGTTCCAGTTTTACTTCTGTTACTTAAATCACACAGCTCATTTTCTTAATTAAAATAATACATCCTCATTTACTAAAAGTATATTAATATCATTCAGCACTTTTTTGATTGGAAGATTCTAAAGTGTTTCGGTTTTATATTCTAAATTATAAATTGGTATGATTGAATGGTCACTAGAAAATTTAGGAGATTGGACTGAACTATTCTTGAAAGAATGAAAGTTATGCCAGATCTCTCTTGGAGCTTGTTTTGATGTCCATTGCCTATTTCTTTTAAAAGTATACTTTTAAATTGTAGCCAGTCAAAACTGTGCTTATTAAAGGCTCTTTTCTCCTGAATTTTGTTTCTTTTAAGACAGTTGATCTTGAGATCATCTTTCTGTTTTAGTTTATAAGTAGAAATAGTTTTATGATTATGCTTTTTTTAACATGATCAACTTTCTAGGTGTCATTGTCACTTTCATAGTAAATGGTTTTTTAAGTTTAGTATTCTGTTAGTTAAGAAACATTGCAAAATATTTTTATTAATCACTTTTTTTACAGTGATTTATAAACAAAACTATTTGGGACAGGAAAGGGTTAATGGTTGCTGAAACCATTGTAAATGGTAATATCTAAATTACTAGCTATAATACCCTTATTAAAACATGTAGCCCAGTGTTGAAGTTGTAGTCTCTGATAACAGCAGTATCCTTTTTTGCATAGTACAAGCTGTTTTTCATATCATTTTTAGTTTTTCAACTTTCTCTTTTCAGAGGTCTGTGATTTAGGGCCTAAGCATGCCTATTTCACTAATAAAGAAATTGAAGCAAGGAATGTTCAAGTGACTTTCCAGTTACTAAGATAACTTAATAAATTGAAATTGAGTTGTTATTCAGAACATTCTGAGATAATGTATTTTTTTCAAATTATGCTAATCAACTGTTAAGAACTGCTTTAAATACATTTTATTTTATGGTGGTAAAATATACAAAAAAATTACCATTTGAACCATTTTAAATGTATAGTTTAGTATATTCACATTGTTATACAACCATTAAAAATAAGTTTTTTAGTTGTTTTTGTTGTGCTAGGAATTGAACCCAGAGCCTTGTGCATGGTAGGCAAGTGCTCTACTGCTAAGTTATATCCCCAGCACTTGTTAAAAATGCTTTTGAGGCCGGGCATGGTGGCACACACCTATAATCCCAGTGGCTCTGGAGGCTGAGGCAGGAAGATTGCAAATTCAAAGCCAGTCTCAGCAAGGGTGAGGCACTAAGCAACTCAGTGAGACCCTGTCTCTAAATAAAATACAAAATAGGGCTGGGGTTGTGGCTCAGTGATTAACGACCCCTGAGTTCAATCCCTGGCCACCCTCTGCCACCAAAAAAAAAAAAAAGCTTTTGAGGTGAGGATTAAACCCAATAGAATAGTGTTTGCCTGACTTACATGAGACCCTGGGTTCAATACCTAGGACCACCAAATAATTTTTAAAACCACCCCCCAAAAAAGTTTTTATATTTATGCCAAGAGAATGGTCTCTATATTTCATGATACTCCCATAAAATAGCGTTATTGTTTGGTTACAGCTCATCAATTCCCTTAAGAAGTTATACAAACACTTATTTATTTAATGGTAATAATGTTCAAAATAGTTCAAGTATTCCTTTTTGAAATTGTTTCATTCTTCTGAACATCACTGGTAGGTATTTTTCCTTCTTGAATAAGTTGGTTTTCAAAACTAGAAATTATTGAGAATATTATATTTGGAATATTGTAGGTAATCAAGCTAAATAATTTTTCCACTAAGATACACTTATGATGTTGTTCATTTACTCAGCAAATATTTCTTGAGGCCCTACTAAGTGTCTTTTTCACTCTGAGCACAAATTACAACATCATGAACAAAGCAGTTTCTATTTCCACAGAGTTTACAGTCTAGCAGGAGAGATGAGCATTAAATTAATCATAATTGCATTAGGCATCAAGAAGAGGAAACAATGGAATGCTGTGAGTGAATGACAAGAGCCCAGAAAACACCTAATTTACACTGGGCATCTTACTCAGCTGAAGTAACATTTGAGTTGGGCATAGTGGCACACACCTATAATGCCAGCAACTTGGGACACTGAAACAGGAGACTTGCAAGTTCAAAGCCAGCCTGAACAACTTAGCAAGGCCCTATCTCAAAATAAAAAGTAAAAAGGGATGGGGAGGGCTGGGGTGGGTTGTGGCTCAGCGGTAGAGCGCTCACCTAGCACGTGCGAGGTGCTGGGTTTAATCCTCAGCACCAAATAAAAAATAAATAAATAAACAATATAAAGGTATTGTGTCCAACTACAACTGAAAAAAAAAGGTGGGCTGGGGATATGGCTCAGTAGTTAAGTACCCCTGGGGTTCATCTGAGCTATGACCAAGGAATAGGTAAATTTGGCAGGTGAGAATTAAAAATGATATAAAAAATGCTCTAGGAAGGGCCAGTTTGAGTAACGTATAAAATGACAAAAGGAGAATAGGACAAATTAAATTTGAAGATATTAAGCCAAAGCCAGAGCACACAAGGAGAATTTAGATTTTAATGCATTATAAGGGTATTGAATATTTCAGGGTACCATTATCTTACCTAGATTACTGCAGTTATCTTAGCTGGGTTGTTTGGGGGATTTTTGTTTTGTTTTATTTGCTTTTACTTTTAATTCCTGTAGTTTGTCCCTTAAAAGAACAGCCAGAGAGATCCTTTTCTGTTGTTATTGCTGACAACACTAAAAGCGGAAGCCTTAAAATAGTGGAAGGCCTTATAGGATCTGGCCCCTGATGTGTCTTATATTCTATTATTTTCCACCAAGCTCACTTCATTCTATCTTTACTAGCTTCTTCTACATGCCAAAAATATTCCTGCCTCAAGGTCTCTGATCTTGCAATTTCCTATACCTGTGATGGTATTTCTCTAAATATTTATTATAGCTTTACTTTCTTATTTTTGTTAGATATTTATTACCAGTCAGATTCTTCTCCATTCACCCTATCAAAAAAAAAAAAAAAAGAAAGAAAGAAAGAAAAACGGGTAACTGCCCTTTCCACATTCCATTCAGCACTCATCACCTACTGACATGCTTTTCTTATATTTGTCTTTTTTCTTTCTGTCTCCCTCTACTCCCAACACACACACACACACACACACACACACACACACACAAAAGCTCCGTGGGTACAGGGATTTTGTGTTAGTTACTACTATAGCTTCATTACCTGGAATAACACTTGGCATTAAAAAAAAAAATTAATGGAAGGTGAAGTTTCTAGTTTCTGTCTTATACGTCATGATGATGGATATAACCATTTAGCAAAATCAGGGTAGTGGGAAAGGAGACATGGTAGGAGGACTAGATTCAGGGTGGGGAGAAGATATGAATTGATTTTTGGCATGTCTGTTTTGTGTCGCCTATGAACCATCTAAGTAGCTAGATCAGAAGTAGGTGAATATTCTTGTATGGAATATAGATCAGAGCCTAGGCTGGAAAAAAAGAAATATGTTATTATAGGTGGTATTTGAAATCATGGAAATGAATGTATCTAAACGAGGAGGTCTGTGAAATAGAGGTTCTAGAACTAAGCCCTGTAATGCAACATTTTAACCGAGAGAAGACATTGAATGCTGAAGTAGGAGAAAAGAAAGATTATGGATGTCATTTCTAGATTCTGCAGTGACTTCCATTATCTCCAAAATATGAGACCAGATCATCAGCTAAGAATTGAAAGGGGAAGATTGCTCAACAATATTGAGATCTCATTTGAGTTTGGGAAATATCAGTTTAGAATGATACAGATTTATTCGCTTAAGATTTTCTCCAGCACTGTTTACATGGTGCATAAAATAGACAACTGAGTTCATCTAGGGTTGGACAGAGAAAAGGGGAAAAGGATTGCTCTTAAATCAACTAATATTCTTGTTTTATATATTTAGCTGACCCAACAAATATCCACTGAATCTCTACTATGTACCCAACATTGTTTTAGACAATGATAAAAAGAGAGTGGCCATCCTTTAGAAGTTCATAAACTAGTGAATGAAATAGACATAAAAACAAACAAGATATGATAGCATGAGTAGCAAAATGTTATGGAAGCAAAGAGAGCCATTCGGAAATAAGTGAGGCTTCACCAAAGTGACATTTGAATTGAGTTTTAATTTTATTTGGTGGAGTATGTAACTATCCATTATGACTTATATTTTATTCATCTGATCATAAAATAGCAGAGAATTACCAGAAATACAAACTATATCGTTATAGCTTATGTATGTTTCTACATATGTTTTCACCATAGAAATCTATACATAAGAAATCTGTTTTATCAAAGTAAAAACATTGTTCATACATTCAATAAATACATACTTAAATTTCCTACATGTTAACTGTTGATGCTTTTTCATGTATGCAAGCTCTAAAAAGAGGTGTACCTAAAATATTTTGAGCTATATGTAATGCTTATTCATAATGCTTCGCTTACCAGGTTTGGTATATACCAGACAATACTGCCTCACTTGCATACTAGATTTGATATATAATTGATGCATTATGAATAATGCCTAGGGCTTTTTAAAGTATAATATGCTTTACCAGGAGAAATCAATCTTTTTAAAATAAATTTCTGACAAAAATATTACTAGTAATTAAGTTTAAAAAATACTTTGAGATTCCTCTTATGCTTAATAGTATACAGTATATTGAGTATTGCACAAAAAATTTCTGTTGCCACATTTATATCACTGTCTTTCTGGAAGCTCCATTACCTTCCCCAAAACTTGTTCCGTTGTTGTTCATTCTTTGTTCCTTTAAATCCACGTTTTTACTGCTCCTTTCAGCTTATATACATGTCTTTTTTAATAAATGAGGAGGGGTGCAAGGGGGATCCATGACCTTGTGAAGAATAGTCTGTGCTTTCTTATTTTTCTTCAATCCACATCTTATTTAAATCTATCAAGTGCCTAGCAGGATAGGTAAAAGCATGGATTTGAAATCAGACTGCTTGGATTCAAATCTTAGCTCTGTCATTGGCAAATTGTATGACATCGAATAAGAAATTTCCTAGTTTCTTCATCGGTAAAGTGAAAATTTAATTGTTTAAGAAGTGCTTGATGCATAGTAAACAGTATATAAATATCAACTCATGTTGTCATTGTGATATTATACCACTCCATAGAAATTTTGAAAAGGTCACTCTTGACCTCCTTGTTTGCTAGGTTTTCTGTAGCCCCTTTACCTTTGAGAATATGACGTCCATTTTTACACTGGCAAATCCTGAAGCTGTCTCATCCATAATTCTCCCTCCTCAGTTTCCCTCCAGTATGAATCTTTTAAATGGACATTGATACAGATATAACCTACAAATAACTCAACATGTTTACTAAGACTAGTCCCAGTCCTCTTTATTTCTTATACTTACTCTTGTAACTACAATTGTCTACCCAGTAACCCACGTTAAAACATGAGATTTATCCAAAGTTCTTTTCACTCTTAAATAGCAGTTATATCCATTGTTTCCTCCAACAGGACATTATTCCAATACTCAGCATTTTTAAGGTGAACTATAAAAATATATGCCAAGTCATTCCTGTTGCATTATTTCTCCTCTTCCAGCCCATTTAGTACACTGCTTCCAAATACATTGTTTTGAAAAGAAAATATGATTATAATATATTTAAAGTTTGTTTACCATCCTCTGAAGGATAAAATTCATACCAGATCCTGATTACTTTTTTTACCCAAAATTGCTTTCAATTCTTAGAACTCATTAAGTTTCAAAACTCTTTGCACATATTATTACCTCTTCCTTAGTTGTCTTTCATATACTTCCCCCTTTTCTTCTATCCCTTCCTCCTAGGCAAAATATCCATTACACAGAATCATGAAAGCAAAAGCTGTCTTTGGTTTTCTTTTATATCCCCTATATTTAGTATAATGCCTGATGTATATTAGGACATTGTTTCTCATGATTTGCCTGTGGATTTCCCAGTGTTGATCAAATGAAATAACTATAGAAATTGAAAATGGTTAAAATTTTTCTATAGCAATCTGATAGAGCAATTTTATAGCTATTAAATCTAATAATAAAAATCAGACTTGGCTTTTGTATATTGTTTTTTAGTTTTATTTTCCTACTGGTTTGTACACAAAAGTACCAATCTTTGATTAAGTAATTAAAAAAAAAATTAGTCCTTCCAACACAAATGTTTTGAGAAACACTAATTAGAAAAATTATTACCAGAAATGTTTGGAATTCAACCTGTACCAGATTTATGATATTTTTAGAGCTGCCTAAACTCCAAAAGAACTCAATCATTTAAAAAAGAATTAAAGTATGTAATAAACAACTAAAAACTGAAACTTCTTGCAACTGAAAAAAATACCAACATAGAGAGTCCAAGAAATCTGATAATACTTGGATTGGGTCACCATGTTAGTCATAATTTGACAGGTCATACCAGCACTGCAATAAAAATAGTTCCTTGAATAATTTTACAGTGAATCATATGAGAAAATCCTTTTAGAACATATTTTATATGCTTTCAGAGGCTTTTGAAATAATGATCTTTTCTTAATAAATACTTGTTGAGTGATTAGGTAAATTTGAAGTTTTTAGATTATGAAAATAGACATCTTCGTAGTTCATGCTATCATATGATGTTTAAATTTCTATTTCACTTCAGCTTAATTATTATCAGTTATGGGCCTAGTGTAATGAAATGACAAAGAAATATATGGCTTGGTTATTTAGAGTGTAATAAGTCAGTAAAACTTAAAAAAATTCTGCTGCCCCTTCTTATATGCCCTTGCAAGAAAATTAAAGATTAATAAATCATATAATTCTTAATATTCAGTTACTTGAAAACATATTTTATTGAATATTATCTGCAAGGGATTGAATACCAATATTACGTACGTGTGTGTGCACGTGCGCATGTGTGTGTGCATGTGACTGTATGTATGGACACATAAAGAATCTTTTTCCCTTAAAACTTCTATCTTGCCTGCCAAAAAGTTAATATTGGCATTTATTTCATTGTGAGCCTGTTTTGAATTATTAATGGGCTAAGAGATGGTTTCTAAAATATTAAAATTATTTATAAACTTTAGTTTTTAAATATAGATGTAACTTAACATTGTTTCGTAATGTTATTATAGAACCATTTGGTTTTAGCATGCTTTCCATAAAGTGAATACCTTAACATAAAATCTCTCATAGTCTGTTGCTAAAAAGTAAAAAAAATAGTTTAAAAATCAGAATTGCTGTCATAGTCTAGTGGTCTAAAGCGTGATTTAAATACACCTTACCTGAAGCTTATAGCTTTGTTGGTATAATAATAATTTATAGCCAAAACTTTCAAATTTATCTTTATCACAAAGGATCTTCTATCCAATTTCTTTCAGCTTTCAATATGAAAATCAGTGATCTTTACATAATCATGACGTTTTTAACAGGGACATCTATAGTTACAGGATTACAAGGTAATCTTTTTGACAAACTTAGAATTAGTTTTCCTCAATCCTATAGATGAGGGGGAAAGGATTGACATTTCTTTGCTAACCAACAAAGTGTATCCCTTCATTTTTCGTATTTCCCAGAACTTTGATAATAATTCTTCATTGAATTCAAGTAACATATAAAGAAGATATATCATAGAATTTGAAGGAAGGGGAAACAGTGGGACTTTTAATTTTATTCATGTTGTTAAACCTAGGGAATGAGTAATTAAATAAAAATGATAGAACAGCATCTAGAGTATGTAGTTCTTGATTTTACCAGTTATATAGAGAAGAAAACACAGCAAAAGTTTTTAAAAATAGATAAGAGGAAAATTATATCCATCTTTTTAAAAAGCTCAAAGAATAGAAATGTAAATCAAGATAGAGCTATAATTTTGTTTACTCTCACAAAATATTTGGAGATCTTCCGAATTAATCTCAAATCTCATATGAGATTTGACTTTTCTAGAAAAAAAATAACAAAAAATAAGATCATTAAATTACCAGAAAGCTTATTTTTTAATCTATTTGATGATGGCACAGGCCTATATTTTAGTTCCATTGTGAAATCTTACATCAGACTTTCTAGTATCATCCACTGTTTTGTTTTGGTTTGTTTTGGTTTGATTGTTTTTTTGAATTTTACAAAACTAATGCCAGTATCCCAATATTAATAGAATGCTTTTAAATTATGGCAGTACCTTTTCAAAATACTGATACTGTTCTCATGACAAATTGGAAAACAACAGGCAAATTTAAAAATTCTTTATCCGTCTAACCTTAAAATTCAGGGTGGAAAAACATATTTGAGGGTATTCTAAAATGACATTTACTGTGAATTACTTTAGTTTTTATTTTTTAAGTCATAAAAATAAGAATGAATCCCTTATTTTAGATTCGGTTTTTATTTTTATGTTTGGTCAGTTTGAAGGTGTAGCTATTTTTTAAAGGGTTGTGAGTGGCATTACATTTTTATCAGTTACAGAATGAGTTGCACAACTCAAAAACTTTAGGTAATCAAAAATTAAGTTTGTTTTCTTTCCTGTTCTAGTTACCGGTTTACTAAATAGTGAGCATACATGATCACTTGAGAATTGGGCTTCTGGCGCACCTGAACAGAAAGGGAGTGGTTCATATTCAGCATTACAAAAGACAACTTTCTCTTTTTGAAGGGGATTACTTTGGCTATTTTCCAGGTACTGGGGAAATTCCAGTTCGTTACAAGTTATGGGATGGCTATTAATTATTCATTTCCTAAAATATGTTGATTACAGACTTGAGATTTGGTTATATAGTAGGACTTTGTCTTCATCAGTTTAAAACAACAACAACAACAACAAAACCTACATTGAAGTTTCTAGTGAAATACAAAATTGAGACTCTTACTTGTTACTTATATTTTTTTAGAAATATCAATCTTAGTGATCAGAACATATGTAGTAAAAGACTAAGTCTTTTACTTTCAAAAAGTAAGAACAGTAAGATTTGTGCATGTGTATGTGAAGAAAATATGTAAGATGCTTTGCATCTTCAAAGCAATTAAACAATGAAAGAAAATTATATTTCCCATATATATTAAAGTTTTAGGATGTTGGGTTAAGGAAGGAAGTTTGTAACTAGATAGTTTTTATGAAGAATTAATACTTTATGAACAATTTGAATGTTTATTATTTTTTAACATAGTTCTTCAGGGTTGCAGTGGATGAAGGTGTGTATACATTTGAACCATAGCAGCAGAATGTCTTTTTATGAGACATCTGATTATTTAAGAGAATTCTCTTTAGAATTTTCATGTCTAGTTCCAGGGTGAAGATTTTAGGGAAAAGAAAAAAAAACTGCATTTCAAAATATATATTTTTTACTTATCTTTTACTTATAGAGAGTTATCTTATAGTTTTATATATATGTATATATATGTATATATATATATATATATATATATACACACACACACACACACACACACATATGGGGTATATACAGTAGTTATTTTCTTCTACTAGGGAAATCTCTCAGGTATTATTTGGACTATAGTTATTTTTGAACTTATAGAATTTTGGTGTAGAGTTATAATGGGTCAATTTAGATGTCCTTTTTAGTCTGTTGTTTTCCCATTGCTTTCTTACTTGAGGAATGTTTCTTAGTCTCTCTACTGTACAAGTTTTCATTTACTCACACACTTTAATTGAGCTATATGTCAGGTACTGTGCTAAATTCTGAGGTGTAAATTATAAGACATGGACTCTGCCGTATAAGTAAGTTGAAGGTGGTATAGTTTTAGCCCTGATGATGGAATATTAGTTTTTGTTTGTTTGGTTGCTGGTTTTTTGTTTTTTGAGGTGCTGAGGAACTTGTAACTTTGAGAAGATGCTAAAGTAAATTTAAAGAATTTTAAGTGTGAATTTCTTACAGGGGAAGAAATTTCTAAGGAGAGGACTGAATACATGTGAAGGTGCAGTCTTAATACATTAAGCTAAGGCATATATCTTAAGATTCATAATTCAAATACAAGGATAATCTTAAAATTGAAATTTATAATGTGAAATACATATATATTATAAAATGCATGTAGAGAAGAACCCCATAGCCACTTCAAAGAACAGATACGTAGCAGTCTCTTCTCACTAAATGATTAGCTTGCGCATACACCAACCATTCTTACCATTCTACGTAGATCAACAGCCTTTCATTCATAGTAGCTTATTTCCTGAACCTTACCTTTAGTCATTCTATCACAAATGCTAAATTAGTAAATTCCAAAAGCCTACCATCTACTAAACATGAAATTTCGTTTTTTAATCTCTAAATCTGCAAGTGCTCTTGCCAGTTTTGTACACAATAAACTTGCATTAAAAATACTTTACCTGGTTAATAGTACCTATTCATTAATAGAAATTTTTTACTTTTTAACTTTTGCATTGAGTTGGAATGTAGGTACAGAACCTTTTTATTCTGTCTGGTTACTGCTTTAATTATAACATGCTGTTTGACAAAATGAGTTGAAATTTTAAGACCAACTCTAGGCACAAATAATGATAGAAACAAAATATGGCTTAAACATAAAAGCATTTTATGATCAGTCACATTGCTTTATAGGTAAAACTCATTTTATTAGAGTTGAAGTACAAGATTTAGTTCTCCCAAAGCACTGAGATTTTGACATTCATCTTTGTCAGAGAGTTGACTTCAGTAAATTAACAAGAGACATAGCTCCAAATAACATGAGACTAGTAGACATGTTTAAAACTCGGAAGTATTTACAAACATAGCATACTTACAGTGTATCCACAAACTAAATCATACTGTTTATATATTTATTTTTTATGACATATTTATACATATTCTCAGTTTTTGCTAAGAACAATTGTGTTGTTAAGAAAGGGTGAGTTTTGTTATTTTACAGTCCAAGAAGCATTGAGAATAAGAGAGATATTCACATAGACACAACACATGTTAGATGACTTTTATATCATATTATTTAAAGTATCTTACAAACTAAAAGGAAAATGTCCTGCATACAAAGGACTTTTAAAATATGTGTCTTTAAGAAAGGAAATTGTTTTAGGACAGTCTCATCTAATAGAAAATGATACTTGTATAGTAGAAAAGCTTAACTCTGATTATGGTTTTTATTATTGAACTGTATAGAAATTACTATTCTGTAAAGCACTGTGTTTTATGGCAGCCAGTCCAATTGTACAGTTTTCTTGCAGTAGTCAAAGATTTTCATCTTTTCAAGATAGCTTGCATAAAAAGAATTGAATAATGAGTTACATGAAGTATTACAAATCAAATTATATTATAAAAATATTTTAAGAAACTGACTTTCTTCTTCCAGAATGGTGGTACTGAATACTAGTAGAACATCACCCAGGGCATGTAAATATTTTAGTTGTTTGATCTTTTTTCCAATTATGGCTTGAAATTTGTACCAAAAATTATAATGAAACTTTTAATATTTTAACTTCATCTTATGCTATTTCAAGAATTTATTCCTCATTTAGTGGTATTTTCAAAATGAGGGAGGAAAGCCTGACATCACCTTAGTTTTTAAATAAATAATTATGTGTTAGTATGTATGTATGTATATATATATATTTATACTGACTATTGAATTTCCATATTTATGTGTGTTTTTGCAAATTGTTAGAGAATTGTAGCTTGAGAGTTTCTTAAAACATTAAATTCCAGAAATAAGAGGCTTGTTTTGGCCCATTTAGGACTAAATAGCTAAAACGTAGATACTAGTTATGGTATCTTCATAGATAATTTGTATAATTACTTCTCATTAAAATTATTTTTGGCTGGGGTTGTGGCTCCATGGTAGAGCACTCACCTAGCACACGTGAGGCACTGGGTTCGATACTTAGCACCACATAAAAATAAAATACAGTATTGTGTCCACCTACAACTAAAAAATAAAAAAATAATTTGTGTTTCTTAAATAGTGTGTTAACAGTGAATCATAATCAGTTTCAAACTAACATGTGTCACTGAGAAAATAAATGCTAGTCTAAAAAGTCCAAATACAGAAGTTCATTGCAAAACAGATCATAGATTAACTAAAGATCAAATAAAGAGTGGATGTTTTTAACATGCATTGCCCTTCTTTTGGTTTCATATTCAAGTACTTGGAGATTCTTTTTGAGATTACTCATTACAAGTAAACATATTTTTGCTGCATCTAGTAATATTTTATTTGAAAATAAATTATTGAGCAACTGAACCTAACATTAAAAGAAAAGAGTAAATCTGAGAAAATAAATGCATTAGTAAAAATAGGCCAAAACATTTTTATTAAGCACATATTTACTATACACATTCTAAGGGCCAAATGAAGTAGTGCTCAGTGCTAGAGGTGTAAATATAAAAGTTATTTTGGTACCTGCTTTCCTGGAGGCAGACCATTTGTCAGACCATTTTGTTTGTCTTTCCTTGTCAGATCATTTGACAAGACAGACAAACTAAAAATTAAAGCTATAGTTTATTATAAAATCAGTGCGGAAACATACAGGAAGAAACAAGTATTACGAAGGCTTCCCAGACACAATATCAGAATCTTGATGGATTGGTAAACATGAAGTAAGGCAAAAAAAGGTACATTTTCAGATAGCTAAAGTTGCAAACTTAGGATGCTTAGAGGTCAAGGAACCACAAGTAAACTAAAATAAGGCTCAATAAAGTGGAACAGAAAAGATATTGGCAAAAGATTGAGGGTACATAGGTGGGCAACAGACCCATTTAAGGATTTGGTATTCTAATCTGAAATCAAGGAAAGCCATTAAACAATTTGTAGCAAGGAAGTAACTTGGTAAAAGATCATCCTTGGGCTGAGGTTGTAGCTCAGTGGTAGAGCACTTGCCTTGCACACGTGAGGTGCTGGGTTCGATCCTCAGCACCACATAAAAAAATAAACAAAATTATTAAAACAAATCACCCTTGATGATATATGAAAGCTAAAATAACTTTTTATCTTTGCAAGATAAGGATATATGTGAATAATTAAGTAAAAATAACTCAGGAATTATTTATATTTACACAATTGGTTCTTTGAGATATTTGGTAAAACGTAAATTATGTTGTTATGATTGCATTAATAGATGGTAGTGGAATATGTTATATTCTTATCATAACTCTGAGCTGATCAAATATAAAGACTTGAAACTAATTGATAATTGTTGGAAATTGCTATTCAATCTCCCTTCACTTAATTGTCTTTTAACATTGATCCTATCTGTGCTAATTCGGTGATATAAGATGGCATTTATGCTCTTTATAGCTGTATTCTAGATTGCCTGGACCTCCCTCTCCCAAAATGTTTTACACTAAAAGTTTTATACTGAATTTGGGTTTATAATTAAAAGAGGATATATAATAAAAAGGAAGAGAAAATTAAACTCCAGAGGAGTATGAGATAAGGAGAGGTGTTGAGATAAAAAAGAAATGAGAAAGGATAATATCCTTTCCCTTAGTTGCCTCCTACACTGTAGCCTACTTCTCTCTTCCTCTTGCTAATATAAATAAAAATTTTTACACTGAAAGTGATATGTAAATGATCTTAAACTGTATAGCCCATCCTAGATATTTTTAACTGTATAAAAATCTGATAATACAAATTTCATGGCACTATAAATAGTTCTCCCTTTTGCCTTGAGATTAGGGGCTAGACTACTAATTTAGACAATATTATTCTTATTATATAGAAAATTCCTAAATAGATACTATGATTACTTGAGTAAACATAAATTGATTTATAATTGAAACCACAAAATTAAGCTCCATAATTTACTTGAAAGACCTGAGTATAAGTTGAATAAGTTTATTTTACAGTTTTAGCTCAAAAAGATAGTTATAATTCACAACATCTGAGTTATCAAAAAACCCAGCAGACTGAATCTTTCACCCTAAGTATATTTAATTTAATAGCAAGCACTCTTTGAAAAACTTTGAAAATAAAATGTTTTACACTAAATGTTTTACACTGAATTTCCATGAATGTAAATCCAGGTTCTCATCAAACTGGGCCTTTACTATTTTACATGCAAGCAACTAGCTCCTTATGTAGCAATTTGTCATTTGACTCCAAGACAAATATTTTCCCTGCAGCAGGGGAAAAAGGAAAAAAAAAACTAATTACCTATATGGCTATATGTCTATAGCAGACACTGCATTTTTTAGGCATCTCATTAATTAAGTAGTAATATTTATATTAAAATCAAATTATATGGTATCATCAGCTTAAAATTATTCCATCTTGAAATAAAATATTGTGGAAACTGAATTTTCATCTATTTTTAAAGAACATATATTGTTTTATTTAGAATGGAAGAGAGTTGAAGAATTAAATTACTCAATAGTTTTTATTTTGCCATAGAAGAAAACTGGATTGTATTAAAACAAGAACTGAAAAAAGTGAGAATACACTTACCCAGAGTCTACATAACTGAAATTTATTTTCTCAGTTTCAGCTAGTTTATACTATTCCTTATAAAGGTAGTTGGCCAGATGGAAGGCTTAAAGGCTGCTCTTTAATGATAAGTAACTAATAGTGGAAGCAGTAAATTTAGTCATCCCTCAGTATCAATGGTAATTGGTACCCAAATCCATGAATGCTCAAGTCCTTGATATAAAATGATGTATTATTTGCGTATAACCCATGCACATCCTTTCATATGTCTTAAATTATCTCTAGATTACATAAATTCCTGATATAAATGCTGTATAAATTTCTGCTATATTGTAATGTTTAGGGAATACTGAAAAGAAAATAGTCTCTATATTCATTGTAGACACAATTTTTTCCCCAAGTATTTTTCTATCTATGTTGGTTGAATCTACAGATACAGAGAGCCAGCTAAACCTCTTTTTTAAGTTAATTTCTTGCTTGCACTCTATCTTAGTTTTTACCTACTCAGGCTAATTTATAGGTTCCTGGGATGAGTAGACAATCCATAATTTCTACCAATCAAGTAAAAGAAGGAAAGAAAACTCTGAGCTTCTCTCCCAGTTAACAGGTAGTTTGCTGTGTTTAAAATTAATGCAGATTTCACAGCAACAAATATTAACATTTCATTTATTATAAATAATTTATTTGAAATTTGGGAAATGAATAGTTGAGTGCATCATTTCAGTGTTTATTTGAACAGTAACTTCTTAGTGCCAGAGACCATCTTATTTTTTTCTGATTGCTGTGGCAAACAATTTGTTTCCCTTTAATTTTAGCATGTTTTTAAAAAAGTGTGTGTATGGTTACTTTTACTTGAAAATATATTTTATTCTTTGCAGTGTTTGAGCAACACACCTCCACTTACTGAGTATTTCCTCAATGATAAGTATCAAGAAGAACTGAATTTTGACAATCCCTTAGGAATGAGAGGCGAAATAGCTAAATCATATGCTGAACTGATCAAGCAAATGTGGTCTGGAAAGTTTAGCTACGTCACCCCAAGAGCATTTAAGGTTAGTATGATAAATACATTCTTAACAAGAGTGATATCATCCCCAAGAGGGCAAAAACTAGTTCCTAGAAGAGAAGGATGAAAAATAGTAGCTATCACAATGATTTACAAGCCCTTCAAAGGAGTACAGTATGGATGGATGGATGATTGGATGGATGGATGGATAGATCATCTGTGGTATAAAATTTCAGATGACGGAGTGGGTGATTAGTTTTCAGAAAGTCTAAAAAGGATTTAGGAGTGGGGAATAATTTAAAAAGACTGAGAAAAACACTGGTATGATAGAATTACTACAGAGAAATAGCAGTGAGCATTTATTTGCATAGTTATTTTAGAATACATCTCTGAAAAATCTACATGACTATTTCATATTATACAACCTTAAAAAAATAAATTTGAACATTTCATTAAAGTCTAAGAAACTCAAGAGTATTTCAATAGTCATTGAGAGTTTGAAAAATTAAAACTAGTCTGCAAAACAGTCACTAAATATGAATGTGCTTCCAATGTAATTCTTAAAGTCAAAGTTTATTCAAATTTGTGAATAGATTGCTTTTTAGAGTCAATAAAATTACAAATGATTTTTCATTCAAACAAGAATTAAATTAAAATTTGGCTTTATGTGTTAAAAAGTTTTCCTAATTAATTGTAATAGGAGTAGGATGAGAAAGTATGTATTTTTGAAGAATAAGCAATTATAATAAGCCATAATTTTTACAATCAACTTAAATGGTATTCATGTAGGACATGTACTAAGTAACCGTATACTACTTCCTAAAAAGTAAGAAGCGACTAACAAATCATGTACCCCTACATTTGGACAGACTAGTCTAGACAAACCATCTCAACACAACCCTCATTCCAATTAGTTTTGTTAGATTTTTTTTCCTCTTTAAATTTTATGTAAAAATGCAGGCTCTTGATATTTGACTTCTTTCATATTATGATTTATTTTTTTTATTTTTTTTTTAGTTTTAGGTGGACACAGTATCTTTATTTTATTTTTATGTGGTGCTGAGGATCAAACTCAGTGCCTTGTGCATGCTAGGCGAGGGCTTTACCACTGAGCCACAACGCCAGCCCCTCATATTATGATTTATATTATTACATTTCTTTGTAGTCCAATCAAAAAATAGTATTACAAAACTAGGAAAATTGAACATAAATATTATTGTTATCTTTGTGAGATTCTTCCTCTTTTTACACACAGAAACTAAAAGATTTGTAGTTTTTTCCCCAGTGGACCCAAAGCAATATGTTACTAGATTTTTTAAGTCTTCAGTGTTTCCCAATTTTTTGTACAATATTTTATTATATGTTCTCCTTGTTCTTTTCTCATGTCAACATTTCTCTATTTTAGAGAGTAGTTATTTTCAAAATTCTTTTAGATGTATGATTATCTGTATGATAATAATAGCCAGAATAAAAACTTGTCTTTTATTGTCTGCCTGACAAACATTTACAGGAAGAGGCAATAGGAAAACCAAGAGCTAAAAATTAAGAGTGCTGAAAACTCCTTTGACAAACAGTGAAATGGCAATTAGTAACAAATAAATATAGGACCCATAATGATCAATACACATTTTGGGGGGTTTTGTTTGTTTTTCATCTATATATTTTTTTAAGGAGTCCATGTTCTGTTCTGTTTTGGCCTAAATAAGCTTCATTGATGACTGGGATTGTAGCTCAGGAATAGAGTGCTTGCCTAGCATAGGTAAGACTGGGTTCAATCCTCAGCACCACATTTTAAAAAAAAGTGAATAAAATAAAGGTTAAATTCTAAAAAAAATAAATAAGCAAGCTTCATTGAATGTATACTGGAATGCAGAACAAAATATATGTTCCTATTTTGTATATATACATTTTCATTATTCACAATAGTTATATTCCTTAAATTTATTGCAAACACTGAATAACCATACTAAACTGTTGCTACTAAGGAAAATATAGGTTTTGATTCTATCAAACCTTCTAGTTGTAACATTTTCACATTTTCACCAACCAATCAGTGTGTCATTTTGTTTTATGTGTATTTTAGTTTAAAGACCCTTATTTACCATGTGTGGTGGTGCATACCTGTAATTCCTATGGCTCAGGAGGCTGAGGCAGGAGGATTGTGAATTCAAAGCCAGCCTCAGCAATTTAGGCCCTAAGCAATTCAGCAAGACCCTGTCTCTAAATAAAATATAAAAAGGACTAGGGATGTTCACAGTGGTTGAGCGCCACTGGGTTCAATCACTGGAACTAAAAAGAAAAAAAGGAAATAAAAAACTTGTTTAATATGTGTTGTTGATTCATTAGCATTGAATTCATAGCCAACAGCACTGTAACTTATGTCTGAAGGAAGCTTATCTAACTATGTTTTCTCCAAAAGGTACATCACAGCCTCCTTCTAGCCAACACTTCAGCACTATGTATGGGGGGCTCTTTAAACACTGAAATAACCAGAAGACAGCACAGAAGTTTGAAAAAAAATAGCACTAAATCAACTACAAAAAGACATTTGTTTATATAGTATGAGAGCTAAAACAAAAAGGGGAGAGGATCACTTTGTTCCCCAGCTGAGAATGTGCATGTTAGATGACTCAAATTTTTCACCTCTCTGAGGATATCCACAATGACTGCTAAAGTGTTTTAATTTTATTTGAGGGTTACAAATAAATTTTAGCAAGTAGGCAACTCATGGATATGGAGTCCATGAATAATAAGAATCAACTGTAGAATTTTAAAGGAATCCTGACTCTGCTGAGTTCATGGTTTTGTTTTTCTCACAGACACAGGTAGGACGTTTTGCACCCCAGTTCTCTGGATATCAACAGCAAGACTGTCAAGAACTTTTAGCTTTCCTATTAGATGGACTACATGAAGATTTGAATAGAATTAGGAAAAAACCATATATACAATTGAAAAATGCTGACGGAAGGCATGGTAAAGTAAGTTTCATGATATTATTGTCTGCATTGTTGCAGTTCTATAATACCTCCATAACTTGATCTTATTTTCTTTATAGGTGGTTGCTGAAGAAGCCTGGGAAAACCATTTAAAAAGAAACGATTCTATCATAGTAGATATATTTCATGGCCTTTTCAAATGAACTTTGGTTTGTCCTGAATGTGCTAAGATTTCAGTAACATTTGATCCTTTTTGTTACTTGACACTTCCATTGCCCATGAAAAAAGAACATAACTTGGAAGTTTATTTAGTTAGAATGGATCCACTTACCAAACCTATGCAGGTAAGTAGTGATTATTTTCTTTACATTTGTTACTTTTTATCAAATATTATAGTGTTGAGTACTATATAAAATTAGTTTTGAAGCTGGGCCTGGTGGTGTGTGCAATTTAGGAAGCTGAGGCAAGAGGATTATAAGTTCAAGGTCAGCCTGGGCAACTTGGAAGACCCTGTCTCAAAATAAAGTTTTGAAAAGGACTGGGGATGTAGCTCAGTGGTAAAGCACTTGACGAACATGTGCAAGGCCCTGGATTTAATCTCTAGTACTGTATATAAATTAAAAATTAGTGTTGAATCTTAAAGCACAGTTTAGTAATAATGTTTGTGTAGTGTAAATGTACTATAAGCTTAATACTTTGGAAATTAGTATAATTTTTAGAATCTTGAAAGGATGAAGGATGTCATGTGAAAAGTATTCTCAAAGACTTTATCTCATCAAAGAAAACAGACATTGTTTTACAGTGTTAAAGAATATTAGCTTACAAAAATGAGAAATGGAAATTTAGTTAGATTAAAATATTTGATTCAGTAATGTTCTAATCTTTAATACTTTGTTTTATCACATATTGTTTATCCTATGCAAAATCACTGGTAGTAGGCATTAATGATCATGTTTGCTTGATTGCATAGTGCAGTGTTATAATTGGACTATTTTCTATTTTGTGAATAAAATCCTATATTTTCTCCCTTTTTTATCAGTGCTTTTCAGAGACTTGACCCCTCCCATCGAAAGTATCTCCTTTCTCTTCCTACCTCCCCTAAATTCTGTTAACAGCACTTAGCAAATTTTATTTTGACCTTTATTTGCTCTTGTTTTTCTTCCCTAGACCATAAGTTATTTGAAGATAGGAGACTTACAAATCTTGTTTTCGATGCTTAATTTGTGTATGTTAATGCAACAGTATACAAGCCAGGCATGGTGATACACACCTGTAATTCCAGCAACTCTAGGAGGCTGAGATAGGAGGACTCAAGTTCAAGGCCAGCTTTTTAGCAGTTTAGCAAGGCCCTGAACAACTTAGAAAAAAATTTTAAAGGCTGATAATGTAGCTCAGTGTTAAAGTACCCCTGAGTTCAGTCCTCAGAACCCCTCCCCACCAAAAAAAGTATTCACAATGCTGTATTAGGCACAAACAGTATAAAGTTTTTGTTCACTAAACAAGGCAGATATGGTCCTACTTCAGAATATTGTTTTCTCTAAATCCTTAGAGTTCCAGCCAGATAGCTCAACTTTGTTTGGTGCCTAATAGTCACAAAATCTATATGAAAGTTATGCTCTGAACAAAATTATGATTTTACCACTCAGGCAGGAAATTGAGTTTACTCTTAACAAGAAAAGGATATTTACAACATTCTGAAAAATAATTCTTTCATTCAAGGTAACTGAAGTCTAGTTGTAACAAATAATGCAATCCCATATATAAATTTCACCTTTTTTTCTGCTTCTTTATGTTTCCTTCATGAACTAATCAAATCTAGTGGCTTTATATCAGTATTTTGTCAAGTAGTGCTGAGAACTTACCCTTATCTATAAGCAGGACCAACAAAGAACTGCTTTTACTTTTTACACTTTTTTTTCTGTTCATACTTGATAATAATATATATTCTTTAGGTACTCTCTTATTCATTTGTTTGTAAATGCAGAATTGTCTACATTATTTTCAGTTCTATCAGTGTTAAACTATACCCTTACCTCACTAGCTTGTAACTTTGCAAATACATGCCAATGGAGCAAAAGAATATGAAAAATTAGTAAAAATGTATTAAAACAACAACAAAAAAGTAGATGTTTTATTTATGTTCAGCACATTTGTTAAAGAAAATACTTTTCCAGGCTAATATTATAAAATAATCTGTTATATAGTGACAGGTTACATTAAAGCTACACATTAGCCCTTAAGGTATATGGTGAATGTTCTTCTGTAATTTGGCTTTAAATCATTTTTCCAGCATTGTGAATTTCATTGAGTTACTTCTTTACTCACTTGGTGACCAAGAATATTAATTGTGGGAGTTAGGTCCACGATCAACACAGGAATTGGATTTGGGTGTTGTTTATGTTCTTTTTTAGAGGGATGGGGGTGGTATTTTTGTTGTTGTTTTGTTGTTGTTGTCATTTTTTTCCTCTTAAACACAGCTTCCATACAAAGCGATATCCTCATTAACACTATGGTCTAATCAGCTGGTAAGGAAGTGAAATTAGCTAACATCCTGTTACTGAAGTTGATTTAGGTTATATTAGTAATCATATTGAGGATGTATTATATGTTGCTCTCATACTCTGTAAAGGGTTGGAAATATGAAAGTGTTTCTAATCCTACTTCTTAAGAAGTTTGTCATAGAGTGTGAGAAGTAGTATGACAGTACCACAGGAGCTCACGGAAAGAATAATCTGCACAAACTGATATACGTGTGATGAATCATGAAGAATGATTAGATTTTAAGTAGGTAGCAGCTGGAAATGAAGATATTATAGGCCAAGAAATTGGCATGTACAAGGCCTGAAGACAAAAGAAGTCATGGCCCTACTTTTAAAATTTGTAAGTAGCTAAAAATATGGTAAGCAGGAACTTTACCAATGAGTATCACAAAGATGTTTGATACCATGATAGGAAATTTGGACTTCTTCCTAAAGCTAGGAAAGCTTTTAAAGGTTATTAAAAAAACCTTTAAAAGCATAGAGATTATATGGCTATATTTGTGTTTGAGAAATAAGAATCTGGCTAGCGCATAGATTAGATAGGAAAGACTTAGATCAGAACTATGAAGACCACAGATAAGAGGCTTTTGCAGTGTTCAGTTGACAAGGGCTTGAAGTTGTGTCAGTATGTCAGTTTGATTGTAAAACTAGTTTGAATGTAGGAAGTGAAAATGTGTAGATGTATTCAAAGATGATTTCACGTTTCCTGGACTAGAGAATTGAGAGCTTAATGGTGCTCTTTGTTTTAATGGGATGTATAAGAATAATAAGTCTAAGAAGAAACCTTTTTAGTATTAAACATAATAACATAACCTATTAGTGTTGGATACATTGACTTCAAGATGCAGAAGGAATATTTAGATGGTGGTAATCTGATAGGCATTAAATTTATGTATTCACACTGGAGGAGAAAGACTGTGATTAAGATTTAAATTGAGTAGTGAGCTCTTTGAGAATGGTAGTCAGTGGTTTAAAAGGATGAGATCACTTAAGACTAGAGTGACTCTGACTTATCATCTAAACTAGAACTCTCCTGAAAATAAAAAGGGCCTTTGTTAATAATTATACTAGGATGAGAGTCTAATCCAGGACTGGCCAAAGCAAATGGAGATATATTGTCATTAGTCTAAAAAGTGTATATAGAATCAAGGAGAGGTCGAAGAACAAAATTTTAAAGAAAAATATGGAGGGGCTAGACTGTAGCTTAGTGGCAGAACGCTTGCCTAGCATGCATGAGGCACTGGGTTCAATCCTCAGCACCATATAAAAATAAAGGCATTCTGTCTATCTACAACTACAAAAAAAATTTAATCAAAAAAAAGAATATGGAAGAGCTTCTAAGACAATATTATCACAGCAATAGAAAAGAATTAAGAAGTAGTGTTATATAAGGAAAGAAACATTTTTAAAGATTGGCGTGGTCAGCAGTCATTCTACAGAGAGATCAATAAAATAGAGTCTGATAAAGAGTGAGTTGTGTAGTAGTTTTGGTAATGTTGGCAATAGGTTAAATAAAGGGGTGAAGACAAAAGCCAGAAAATGGGTTGAGAAGTGAATGGGATATAAGGAAGTTATAATAGTCAGTGTAGAATATTGTTAATAAAGTCATTTATAAAGCAGGGGAAATAAGGGAAAGCAATGAAGGACTATTTTTATTTTTGTTTTGTTTTTTGAGATGTTTATTGTATTCCAGTGCTTATGCAAAAAAGTCAAGATAATAAGAAAGTCTAGTTGCTAGATTTAGGTCTTAGCAGAGGATAAATTCAGAGCATATAAACTAGGGTTCTCCCTTAATGGGAAGAAAAACACTTAACTTGTATTACAAGAGACAGGAAAGAAAAAAAAAAACCTATGTGTCCTCAAGTAATTTTTTAAGGGAACTAGAAGTTACAGATTTTTACCACTTGGCAGCTTCCATTTTCTTAGTAAAGTAGATGTTCTTCTGAAGGGAGATACAGTGAAATAGGAGGCCTAAGTAATGGTGAATATTTTAAATAGTAATTGAAATGAGAAAAACAGCAAATAAGACTCAGAGAATAGTTTCTGGGCAGTGTTAAGGATCAGTTGAGACTGTGGATTTGAAGTTCACTGGCATCTGAAGTTGGGGAGTTTTCTGCAGCTTCTCTGAACTGCTTTGAGAAAGTTCAGCAAGAGTGGAACTGAGTAATAGAGGTTAAAGGTTTTATAATGGAATGATTGAATTGATGAAGAATATGGGGTGGGGATGGAAGTGCATGAAGACAGTAGGGAGAAAAACTGAGTGTCATAAGGACTAGAAATCTCTATAAAAGATAAGAATAGGTAAGAATATGTTTCCAGGTGAAGCAGGTAGTGGTAGTTAGACAATAACCTGCAGAGTTTAAGGTATCAGAAGCAAAGCAGATTCAGGTGGCGACAAGGTCCAGGAAGTTGACTATACTTGAATGCAAGGATAGATCTTTGAATTGAGAAACTGAGGAAAAATAAGGGGTGGGATGAATCATCTATATGGACATTATCTCCTAGGGTAATGGCAAGATTGGAGGTAGACATTATAAGCCAAATGCTGAATACCAAATGAATATAAGAAAGCAATCATGAGGTCAGTCTCATCTACTCAGTGTTTTTTTTCCCAGTATAATAAGTTCATTACAATTTTTTGTTTTTGTTTTTTAGTACAAAGTGGTTGTCCCCAAAATTGGAAATATACTAGATCTTTGCACAGCATTGTCTACTTTGTCAGGAGTATCGGCAGATAAGGTAAGATGTTTCTGGGATTGAAGAATTTAAATTGGTGATTAGTTTCTCGGTGTTAAAAAACCAGCTTAATAGAAATTTATTTCCTTTTAGATGATAGTTACTGATATATACAATCATAGATTTCACAGAATATTCCCTATGGATGAAAACCTTAGTAGTATTATGGAACGGGATGATATTTATGTGTAAGTATGAAATTTATTGTGCAGAGTATTACTTGAAAATAATCAAAAGAAATAACAAGATTTTGAGAGTTTATGGTCCATTGTGTTCTTATAGGTTTGAAATTAACATCAATAGGACAGAAGATACAGAACATGTGATTATTCCTGTTTGCCTAAGAGAAAAATTCAGACACTCAAGTTATACCCACCATACTGGTTCTTCACTTTTTGGTTAACCTTTTCTTATGGCTGTCCCACGAAACAATACTGAAGATAAACTCTATAATCTTCTCCTTTTGAGAATGTGGTAAGTGCCAGACAATTCTACTTCAATAAAATAAGCATGGGAATGAAATACAGGTAAAAAAGTAAACATGCAAGGAACTACCAGAATGTAACTGAACATTATCTCAACTTTGTTTAGACAGGTAGCAATTTAAAAATCAGGTTACAGTCATCTACTTTCATGATCATGAAAAAATGCATTACTGAGGTTATTTTAAACCCAGTATTATCAATAACTGTGATACATGTGCACTCTGGAATCATAACAAATGGCAAAGTCTCATATCTTTATGCATACTACTAGCTCAAGAACTCGTACTAATTGTCTTAAAAGAATAAATATTCACAATGTATAGTCCATTTTTTGCCTTCCTAAAAATCTTGATTTGAATTATATAAGGTAATCAAAAACACCATTTGATCCTTTTTAATTTTTTTATAGTTGACATGTTCAGTATTATTTCTTGTATACCTAATTATTGTAGTTTCATGACTCATACATAAAGATCATATTATCCTCATTTTGATCACTAGTGCCACAAAAAATATTATTAAAAATGTTCACATTATATAAAAGCAAGCTTTCTTAGCAATAACATATATATCATTTAAATGGGAATCTTATAATACTTTAAAGTTGAGAAATTATTTGCCACAAACTTTAATGTATAAAAGACAGATATAACACTCTAGAAGTAAGAAAATATTCTTTTTATAAAGACAAATAAAACACAATTAATTCTACTTATGGAATTGTAAGCTTTGAGTTTTAATTTATTTTTAAATCTACCAAATAACCACTGTTATTGCATTGAAAAAGCTCCATTTTATTGGTAGAGTGGAAAATAGTTTTTAGATCTCCATAGAATTGAACTTGTTTGATTTCTGATTTTATTAAGCCGATATGTCAAAATATCTACTGAAACTGAAGAAACTGAAGGATCCCTGCATTGCTGTAAAGATCAAAATATTAATGGGAATGGCCCAAATGGCATACATGAAGAAGGTTCACCAAGTAAGACTTTCCTGTTAAATTATTAAAATGTTTCACTTGGATTATTGCCTCAGAGAAAAAGTTTAAAAAATGGATATTAAGGAACTAAAAACAAACCATCTGTAAATCTAGGTAAAATAATTATTTCAGAAATGTTAACACTGGATTTATTTAAAGATCTCTAATATCTAAAACTAGGTGAAATGGAAACAGATGAACCAGATGATGAATCCAGCCAGGATCAAGAACTTCCCTCAGAGAATGAAAATAGTCAGAAGATTCAGTTGGAGGAGATAATGATTCTGAAAATGGATTATGTACTGAGGAAACTTGCAAAGGTCAACTCATGGGACAAAAAAAACGATTGTTTACATTCCAGTTCAACAACTTAGGCAATACCGATATCAACTACATCAAAGACGATACAAGGCATATAAGATTTGATGATAGGCAGCTTAGGCTAGATGGTAAGTATTTTTTGTGAAAAATGACTTGAGCATCAAATTTCAGTAAGTGGGGTTTTTAAAATATAAAAACCATGAAATTCAGCCCAACCATGAAAAATACCATTTATCTATTTTAAAATATTAAATAAAAGGCCTTAATATCCAGGTACACTAAAACATGCAAGTGTTTACTAAAGCAGGGTTTAACTTCATGCTTCAGCTTTGTATCTTTTTGTCTTTTGATCTCACATTGTTAAAAGCTTGGAAACAGTTATTTGTCCTAATCATCTGTGCAAGTAGAAAAAATTGCTCCTTTTTTATTTTTATATATACCCTAATGTTAAAATATACAAATTTTAGTTGTAAAACACATTGAATTTTAAAGAAAAAAAAAATGTTTTTCACCTTAGAAAGATCTTTTCTTGCTTTGGATTGGGATCCTGAATTGAAAAAAAGATATTTTGATGAAAATGCTGCCAAGGTAAGTTATCACTCAAACACTGCTTCTTTACCTTTTCTTGGCTTACTTTATTCTAATTGCTAGAGTTAATCACACTCTTTTGTACACTTTCTGCTTCCTTGAAATTAGTTTATATTTTGCCATTAAAAATTTGGTCACAAACTTTTTTTCAACTAGAGGGGTTTTGAACATGCTTTTTGTTGACATGTTTTAATTATAGAAGGTCATTTAGGAGTTATTAAAAAGTATGATAAAAATCTCAGCTGAAACAAGTTTTATGATTCTCTTGAAAGTTTAGGAGTTTTCATTATTATTCATAGTAAGATGGTATCACTAAAATGAGTTTTGTTTCATTTGTTCTCTTAACTCAAGAAATACTTCTCTTTAGGATTTTGAAAAACATGAAAGCGTGGAATATAAACCTCCTAAAAAACCCTTTGTGAAATTAAAAGACTGTATTGAACTTTTCACAACAAAAGAAAAGCTAGGTGCTGAAGATCCCTGGTAAGAGACAAAGTTAAATAATTGTTTCTAATTATTTTCTTTAAGGCTTTATTCTGAAGTATGTGCTACATCAAGTTGAAAAAATGATTACTAAATATTCTTATTGCTATAAATTTCTGTAATGTAATAGTCTATTAAAAGGGATGGGAATATCTTCAAAAGTATTATCCCATCATTAGCTTTAATCTCATTACTATATTTTCCCTAATAGTCATTTTACTATTTATAATTACCTTTTTCCTAAGAAGTTTCAACTGTGTTGGAAAAAGCTTTTTAGGGAAATTATTTTGTGATATCATTCCATTAAAGTCCAAAGTTTTGAGATTTTTCTGATACCTATGTCTCAACACACATTTGTAATATTATGATACATGGTTCATATCTTTTTTAGCATACTGAAATGTAAGTAACCTAGCCCTCATCATTTATTTGAATATTTATTTGCATATTAGTTTATAATGGTTAGACTTATTTAAAAAATGTATTGAAAATAAAGAGGAGTTGCTGTTAGACTGGTATATATTACTCTTAAAATAATTGCTCACTGAAAATATAGGGTTTCCCCCCCCCCACCCTTGGGTTTTGGCTTGTTATTTTTGTTAATGGAGCCTAGCCATTTATACCTCTGTCAAACTTTTAAATATTTCTTTTTGATTTTAGGTATTGTCCAAATTGTAAAGAACATCAGCAAGCCACAAAGAAATTGGATTTATGGTCCCTTCCTCCAGTACTTGTGGTACATCTCAAGCGATTTTCATACAGTCGTTATATGAGAGATAAATTGGATACTTTAGTTGATTTTCCTATCAAGTAAGTTAAATTGTACTTAATAAACATTGAGCATTCTAACTTTTTTCAAACTTATTTTGATGCTTTTTGTCATTGTCTCTTAGTAAAAGATTTGAATTTATTTTTGAGTAGATATAACCATTTTAAGGGTTGATATTTCACAATTTTTATTCCTAGAGATTTTTCCAAAAACAAAAGTGAATATTTTCTTTTTAAATAAATATAACTCACTGTGTCTTGCATTACCTTATGTGTTCACTGACCCCATTTATAATTATAAGATTTTTTATGGACTTAGCAATTTTGTTTTTTCTAGGATTCATTTTATCATTATTCATCAATTATTCCTAAATTTTTTAAATGACTAAAATATTATAAAAATAGAAAAATGGAACTGCTTAGAATGTTGATTTAATAATGAAATAAATTATCCCTATATGCATTTATTCTTCAGTTTTTCTTGTTGCATGGTATGACATCATACTTGTAAAATGGTATAACAAAGTCTGGAAACCATCTTCATAGTCTCTTTTTGTTTGTTTGTTTTTTAGCTTTTACTAAACACAGTTAAGAATTCAGGACAAAAAAGGGAACGTTGTATTCTCATTCACTTAGTCATGCAGCAGGAAGGACTTCATCACACAATATTTTGTAATAAAGAGCTTGGCATTATCCTGTATTGCAAAAAAGAACATGTGACAGTATTCTTTCATATTTTATGATATTTGTGCACCAAAACTTACTTGAATCAGTTAGTAAGTGGACAAATGCTGAAGGCAGGTATGTATACAAAAGGGACTGGAAAGGATATAGGTGATTTTAAAAAACTGAAAATATTATTCATTCCATTTATTGAGCAGGAAGAAAAAGGTTATTTATCAAAATTGTGAGCCATTAAAATTTTCAAGAATATAGCATTTTGACAATGTAAATGCAAGAAAACTAGATTCTAATATAGGTATATTTGGAAGTTAGAATTATTGCTTTTGCAGGGCGGGGGTGCTGGGGTTAGAACCCAGGGTCTTACACATGCTAGGGGAGTGCTCTACCAACTGAGCTACACTCCCAGTAGAATTGTTGCTTTTTAATGATGTGAGTATAAGAACAACAACCAGAAATGATGCAAATGTAAGAACAACAATAATAAACTATTTATAAGATGGTGTGTTCCAAGTTCATGCATATATGATTATGAACAGTCAATTGCATTCAAAGAGTGCTGCCCATTTCTGGTCTATAGGTTATCAAAATCAGGAAAAGGTGGAATAAAAATGATCTTCAATTGACTTGATTGATAGATACTGGGAATTGAACTTAGGTGAGCTACATCCTCAGTCCTTGTTATTTTTTATTTTGAGTCAGAATCTCACTCAGTTGCTGAGGCAGACCTCAAATTTGCAATCCCGCCTCAGCATCTGAGTAGCTGGGATTACAGACATTCTTGATGTTCTAGTGTCTAGCTTAACTTTTAAAAACTCATAAGAAAGTTGTTTTTCACTCTCCCTTTATTTTTTGCTGTATAAATCATTCCTAAAAATTATTTTAAAATAAAAACTGGACATGGTGGCACATGCCTGTAATCCCAGTGGCTCGGGAGGCTGAGGCAAGAGAATCACGAGTTCAAAGTCAACCTCAGCAATGGTGAGGCACTAGGCAACTCAGTGAGACCCTGTCTCTAAATAAAATACAAAATAGGGCTGGGGATGTGGCTCAGTGGTTGAGTGAGTGTCCCTGATGCTCAATCCCCAGTACCAAAATAAATAAATTAGTTGATTAAATAAAAACAATTCATTGGATCGAAATGATAATGAGTTACTTGAATCTTGATAATTTCTTTGGTGAAAAATATGGAGAGAGGCAACACTGGCAGAAGGGAATAGAATTCATTGCATTTCAAAGAAAAAACATGAATTTATTATATTTAGGGAAAACATAACACTAACTTCATTTCTCTTTAAAAAAACAGTGTCTTGGATATGTCGAAATTCTTAATTAGGGGATCCAACATGGCGGCGAGAGGGGAGGCAGCGCTTTCAGTACCTCCTCAACAAAGGGGTCAGAGAGACGCATGGATACGCTTAGATATGACCTGCTGAGAAACTCCTAGCAAAATTCCACTAAAGAGAGACCGGCCGGGAATTGGAAGGATTTTTGGAGGTGACAGTCTGCGCTAGACGAGTGAATCTCCGCCACGCAGCGCAGAGGTCCAGACCCGCCAGCCGCTGCCCGCGCGACTCGGCGACTGTCGGCTGCCTGCACGCCGCCCCTGCGTCGGGGCGGATAGCCTCCCCGCCACGCAGCGCAGAGGTCCAGACCCGCCAGCCGCTGCCCGCGCGACTCGGCGACTGTCGGCTGCCTGCACGCCGCCCCTGCGTCAGGGCGGATAGCCTCCGAGGCGCAGCGCAGCAGGAGTGGTGCAGGGACTCTAGGAAGAGGTCTCTCGCCAAGCCTTCATGAAATAGCAAACCGGGAGCTGAAACCAACCAGAGACAGACCAGTCCCACCCCTCCCTTCGGACACTCTGGCAAGGAGCCTGGGGCCTGCCATAGCAGAGTGGTGACATCACCAGAGTTCCGCCGACAGAATTCCTTCCCAGCGGAATCCACATTAGCAGGTGTGTGACTCCCACCCCCTCCAGATACAAGCAGCCAGGAAACCACCGGGGGCGTGTCTGTAGGGAAGCAGAGGGGACTCCAGATCCCCACCTCCCCTTAACACCAGCGGCGACACCCAAGATCTTAGCCGCCAGTTTCTGGGGGCGTGCCCACCAAAGGGGTCCTGAAAAATTTAACTGTTGGTTCCCAGATCACCCCACCACAGCACTGGGGCTTAATTGAATGACAGAGAGGGTGTTCATCGTTCGGGATATAGGACACGCGGTGGGGCTGCAAGTGTAATCAGATCCTTGGGGAACCGCCTCTGGTGAACAGGACCTGGCTGGCTGGCTGGGAGGAGGAACAGGGGGAGGGGCCGGATAAGTGAAAGGGCTCTGGACTAACAGGATTGAGAGACTCCCAGGAGCCACCGTACAGGGATTTCTGTCAGCACATAGAGGGCAGAAGCTCAGCTCAGAGGGCACAGCTCCGCCTATTGGAAGAGAAGAAAATGGGATTCAGCCATAGAGCAGGGGATGCCAGCATGGCAGAGATCTGATGTCATCGGAGAGCGGCCGAGGAGAAAACTTCATCGGTGCCAGCGGCGACGGAAACAGTTGGTCCCCGGGTAGGGAGGGTGAGTCACAGATACCCGAGTCTCTCTCGCTTTGTCGTTGAGCCAGAGGCGAGGAGAGGGGCCGCCGCCCACTCCCGCAAGGTAGGAAGACCTGCGACCAACCTGCAGATCAGGCCCAGCGGTCTGCAGGCGTGGTAAGAGGGGCAGGGCAGAGCCACCGCCCGCGCTGGCAAGGTAAGCAGACCTGCGACAGACCTGTGGATCAGGCCCAGCGGCCTGCCAGCGTGGTACACACTCCACCCCAACTGGAGTAGGGGCAGAGCAGAGCCTTAGCCCGCGCCCAGATCAGGCCCAGCGGCTCGCCTGTGTGGTGGTCAAGTGACCCCAATTGGAGTGGGGGCGGAGCGGAACTGACACCCTTGCCCACAAGGTGGGCAGACCTGCGACCAACCTGCAGATCAGGCCTAGCGGTCCCCGGGCATGGTAGGAGGGGCAGGGCAGAGCCTTCGCCCCCACCTGCAAGGTAGGCAGACCTGCGACAGAACAGCGGATCAGGCCCAGGGGTCCGCGGGCGTGGTAGACACCTCACACCAATTGGAGGAGGGGCAGAGCAGAGCCCCTGCCCGCACCTGCAAGGGAGAATTTTCAACTATACAAGAGCAACATAAATATATAGGGGGGGCGGAAAATTTCAAAAACACAACAGTTTCACCAAGAAGAAAGAAACGCAAGCAGTATGAAAAGACAAGGAAAGAAAGGATTACAAGCAATGCAGGTCAGCTCAACTTTAGAAGAGGTAACAGCTGCAGCAGATGGAATGTCAGATACAGAATTCAGGATATGTATGCTTCAGATGATCTGGAGTATCAAGGAAGAAATTAGACAGCAAAATCAGACAATGAAAGATCACTTCGACAAGGAATTACACAAACAAATCCAGGAAGCAAAGGATCAACTATACAGGGAGATAGAGGTTATAAAAAACAAACAAACAGAAATCCTAGAAATGCAGGAAGCAATAAACCAACTTAAAAACTCAATTGAGAGTACTACCAGCAGAGTAGAACACTTAGAAGATAGAACATCAGACAATGAAGACAAAGTATTTCAACTTGAAAAGAACATAGACAGCTCAGCAAGACTGTTAAGAAACCATGAGCAGAACATCCAAGAAATATGGGATAACATTAAGAGACCAAACTTAAGAGTCATTGGGATACAGGAAGGTATAGAACTCCATACCAAAGGAATGAGCAATTTATTTAATGAAATAATACGAGAAAACTTCCCAGACTTGAAGAATGAGACAGAATCCCAAATTCTAGAAGCCTACAGGACGCCGAATGTGCAAAATTATAAGAGATCCACACCTAGACACATTATAATGAAGATGCCCAACATACAGAATAAGGAGAGAATTTTAAAAGCTACAAGAGAAAGGAAGCAGATTACATTTAGGGGCAAGCCAATCAGGATAACAGCTGATCTTTCAACACAGACTCTGAAAGCTAGAAGATCCTGGAATAACATATTTCAAACACTGAAAGAAAATGGGTTCCAACCAAGAATTGTGTATCCAGCGAAATTAAGCTTCAGGATGGAAGATGAAATTAAAACCTTCCACGACAAACAAAAGTTAAAAGAATATGCAGCTAGAAAACCATCTCTTCAAAACATCCTCAGCAAAACATTACAGGAAGAGGAAATGGAAAATAACAATGAAAACCAACAGTGGGAGGTAGGACAGTAAAGGGGGGGGAATAATCAAAGAGGAAAACAAACCATGTTTAGTAACATAAATAAACAAATATGGCTGGAACAACAACCCATATCTCAATAATAACCCTAAATGTTAATGGCTTAAACTCACCAATTAAGAGACACAGGCTAGTAGAATGGATCTCAAAACAAGACCCAACAATATGCTGCCTACAGGAGACGCATTTGATAGGAAAAGACATACATAGGCTGAAGGTGAAAGGTTGGGAAAAATCATATCACTCATATGGACTTCGGAAAAAAGCAGGAGTGTCCATACTCATATCAAATAAAATAGATTTCAAGCCAAAGTTAATCAAAAGGGATAAAGAGGGACACTACATACTGCTTAAGGGAACCATACACCAACAAGACATAACAATCATAAATATATATGCCCCAAACAATGGCGCAGCTATGTTCATCAAACAAACTCTTCTCAAGTTCAAGAGTCTAATAGACCACCATACAATAATCATGGGAGACTTCAACACACCTCTCTCGCCACTGGACAGATCTTCCAAACAAAAGTTGAATAAGGAAACTATAGAACTCAATAACACAATTAATAACCTAGACTTAATTGACATATATAGAATATACCACCCAACATCAAGCAGTTACACTTTTTTCTCAGCAGCACATGGATCCTTCTCAAAAATAGATCATATATTATGTCACAGGGCAACTCTTAGACAATATAAAGGAGTAGAGATAATACCATGCATCCTATCTGACCATAATGGAATGAAACTGAAAATCAACGATAAAAGAAGGAAGGAAAAAGCATACATCACTTGGAGAATGAACAATAGGTTACTGAATGATCAATGGGTTATAGAAGACATCAAGGAGGAAATTAAAAAATTCTTAGAGATTAATGAAAACACAGACACAACATATCGGAATCTGTGGGACACATTGAAAGCAGTTCTAAGAGGAAAATTCATTGCTTGGAGTTCATTCCTTAAAAAAAGAAAAAACCAACAAATAAATGATCTCATGCTTCATCTCAAAATCCTAGAAAAAGAAGAGCAAAACAACAGCAAAAGAAGTAGAAGGCAAGAAATAATTAAAATCAGAGCTGAAATTAATGAAATCGAAACAAAAGAAACAATTGAAAAAATTGACAAAACTAAAAGTTGGTTCTTTGAAAAAATAAACAAAATCGACAGACCCTTAGCGATGCTAGCGAAGAGAAGAAGAGAGAGAACTCAAATTACTAGCATACGGGATGAAAAAGGCAATATCACAACAGACACTTCAGAAATACAGAAGATAATCAAAAATTATTTTGAATCCTTATACTCCAATAAATTAGAAGATAGTGAAGGCATCGATAAATTTCTGAAGTCATATGATCTGCCCAGATTGAGTCAGGAGGATATAGACAACCTAAACAGACCAATATCAATCAAGGAAATAGAAGAAACCATCAAAAGACTACCAACTAAGAAAAGCCCAGGACCGGATGGGTATACAGCAGAATTTTACAAAACCTTTAAAGAGGAACTAATACCAATACTTTTCAAGCTACTTCAGGAAATAGAAAAAGAGGGAGAACTTCCAAATTCATTCTACGAGGCCAACATCACCCTGATACCTAAACCAGACAAAGACACTTCAAAGAAAGAAAACTTCAGACCAATATCTCTAATGAACCTAGATGCAAAAATCCTCAATAAAATTCTGGCGAATCGGATACAAAAACATATCAAAAAAATTGTGCACCATGATCAAGTAGGATTCATCCCTGGGATGCAAGGCTGGTTCAATATACGGAAATCAATAAATGTTATTCACCACATCAATAGACTTAAAAATAAGAACCATATGATCATCTCGATAGATGCGGAAAAAGCATTCGACAAAGTACAGCATCCCTTTATGTTCAAAACTCTAGAAAAACTAGGGATAACAGGAACATACCTCAATATTGTAAAAGCAATCTATGCTAAGCCTCAGGCTAGCATCACTCTGAATGGAGAAAAATTGAAGGCATTCCCTCTAAAATCTGGAACAAGACAGGGATGCCCTCTCTCACCACTTCTGTTCAACATAGTTCTCGAAACACTGGCCACAGCAATTAGACGAAAGAAATTAAAGGCATAAAAATAGGAAAAGAAGAACTTAAATTATCACTATTTGCAGATGATATGATTCTATACCTAGCAGACCCAAAAGGGTCTACAAAGAAACTATTAGAGCTAATAAATGAATTCAGCAAAGTGGCAGGATATAAAATCAACACGCATAAATCAAAGGCATTCCTGTATATCAGCGACAAATCCTCTGAAATGGAAGTGAGGACAACCACTCCATTCAAAATATCTTCAAAAAAAATAAAATACTTGGGAATCAACCTAACAAAAGAGGTGAAAGACTTATACAATGAAAACTACAGAACCCTAAAGAGAGAAATAGAAGAAGATCTTAGAAGATGGAAAAATATACCCTGTTCATGGATAGGCAGAACTAACATCATCAAAATGGCGATATTACCAAAAGTTCTCTATAGGTTTAATGCAATGCCAATCAAAATCCCAACAGCATTTCTTGTAGAAATAGAGAAAGCAATCATGAAATTCATATGGAAAAATAAAAGACCTAGAATAGCAAAAACAATGCTAAGCAGGAAGTGTGAATCAGGCGGTATAGCGATACCAGACTTCAAACTATACTACAGAGCAATAGTAACAAAAACAGCATGGTACTGGTACCAAAACAGGCGGGTGGACCAATGGTACAGAATAGAGGACACAGAAACCAATCCACAAAACTACAACTATCTTATATTTGATAAAGGGGCTAAAAGCATGCAATGGAGGAAGGATAGCATCTTCAACAAATGGTGCTGGGAAAACTGGAAATCCATATGCAACAAAATGAAACTGAATCCCTTTCTCTCGCCATGCACAAAAGTGAATTCAAAATGGATCAAGGAGCTTGATATCAAATCAGAGACACGCCGTCTGATAGAAGAAAAAGTTGGCTACGATCTACATACTGTGGGGTCTGGCTCCAAATTCCTCAATAGGACACCCATAGCACAAAAGTTAATAACTAGAATCAACAAATGGGACTTACTCAAACTAAAAAGTTTTTTCTCAGCTAAAGAAACAATAAGAGAGGTAAATAGAGAGCCTACATCCTGGGAACAAATCTTTACTCCTCACACTTCAGACAGAGCCCTAATATCCAGAGTATACAAAGAACTCCAAAAATTAGACAATAAGAGAACAAACAACCCAATCAACAAATGGGCCAAGGACCTGAACAGACACTTCTCAGAGGAGGACATACAATCAATCAACAAGTACATGAAAAAATGCTCACCATCTCTAGCAGTCAGAGAAATGCAAATCAAAACCACCCTAAGATACCATCTCACTCCAGTAAGATTGGCAGCCATCATGAAGTCAAACAACAACAAGTGCTGGCGAGGATGTGGGGAAAAGGGTACACTTGTACATTGCTGGTGGGACTGCAAATTGGTGCAGCCAATTTGGAAAGCAGTATGGAGATTTCTTGGAAAGCTGGGAATGGAGCCACCATTTGACCCAGCTATTCCCCTTCTTGGTCTATTCCCTAAAGACCTAAAAAGAGCATGCTACAGGGACATTGCTACATCGATGTTCATAGCAGCTCAATTCACAATAGCAAGACTTTGGAACCAACCCAGATGCCCTTCAATAGACGAATGGATTAAAAAATTGTGGCATTTATACACAATGGAGTATTACTCTGCATTAAAAAATGACAAAATCATAGAATTTGCAGGGAAATGGATGGCACTAGAGCAGATTATGCTAAGTGAAGCTAGCCAATCCCTAAAAAGCAAATGCCAAATGTCTCCTTTGATATAAGGAGAGTAACTAAGAACAGAGTAGGGACGAAGAGCATGAAAAGAAGATTAACATTAAACAGAGATGAGAGGTGGGAGGGAAAGGGAGAGAAAAGGGAAATTGCATGGAAATGGAAGGAGACCCTCAGGGTTATACAAAAGAACATACAAGAGGGAATGAGGGGAAAGGGAAAAATAATACAAGGGGGAGAAATGAAGGTCAATAGGGGGGGTAGAGAGAGAAGAAGGGTGGGGAGGGGAGGGGAGGGAGGAGGGGGGATAGTAGAGGATAGGAAAGGCAGCAGAACACAACAGACACTAGTATGGCAATATGTAAATCAATGGATGTGTAATTGATGTGATTCTGCAATCTGTATATGGGCTAAAAATGGGAGTTCATAACTCACTTGAAGCAAAGTGTGAAAGATGATATATCAAGAACCATGTAATGTTTTGAACAACCAACAATAAAAAAAAAATAAAATAAAATAAAAAAAAAAAAAAAAAGAAATTCTTAATTAATCCAAATGCAGGTCCTTGCCACTATAATTTGATTGCTGTTTCCAACCATTATGGAGGGATGGGAGGTGGACACTGTAAGTTGACAGTTTATATTTTAACCTGATGATGATGTTCGAATAACTATTGATTTTTTTTTCCTTAAGGTATTTATTACTTCTGGTAAAATGTGAGATGGGTCTTTCATATGATAGTTATGCAATATTGATTAATGAATGAATCAGCTTTTGAACCCTTTTAAATCTGAAAAGAAAGGATTGAGTTAATCATACTCCTCATTGTCAGTTGAAGGCACTGGAAGAAGTGTTACTGGGCCATTTGGGGTTCCTCTTCTCCATTGTTTTTCCCTTCTCTTTGTAACATGTTTAATGCATGTGCTATAAACCATGCATATTTGCTCACTTTTGTAATTGGTACTGTACTACAGATCTCAGCAGATCTTGCTTGTTTTCTTTATACTTTTGTTATCTATTTTGTCCATTGCTCTTCACTACTCATGGTTTACATTCACCATATTTTATCTTTGCATTCACCATATGGTGGATATCCAACTTGCCTTTGAGACTGGTAAATATTATTGTTTCTGGTCTGTTACATGAAAATTTCTTTGAACTGTGTACTCAGATGAAACTGCCAGGTTTAAATAAGTATTTAAATACTGCCAGATTTCTTTCCATGTTGAAACTAACAAATCCACCCTCTCCTCCACTTGATAGGTTTTTCTATTGAACGATCTTTGCATTCTTGGGATGATCCTACTTGTCTTTTTGTGGTTTTTGATACACAGTAGAATTTCATTAACTAATTAAGATTGTTAAAATTTCATAAGTTCAGTGGTCCTGTATTTTTTTATATTGTTATTTGACTTTGAAATCAAAATTATAGCCGTAAAACAGATAGGATGCCATACTCTTTTTCTGTATCCTTTTCATCTAGGTTTTCCAATATACTTCAGAATGGTTTATAATACTTTTATGCTATGTTTTTGTCCCTTTTTTTCATTCTTTTCTTTTTTTTAATCAATTCTTCCAGAAGTTCGCTTTTCATCTTATTAATTTGTTAATTGTACTTATTATCTCATTTCATTTTTACCTTGATGACTGTTTTCTTCTTGTTACTTTGGTTCAGATTAACAAACTCAAAATGCACAATGGCAGAGCTTACTTAAATTTAAGAACACATATAGAGGCTGGAGATATAACTCAGTTGGTAGAGTGCTTGCCTTGCATGCACAAGGCCCTGAGTTCAATCCCCAGCATCACAAAAAAGAAAGAACACATATAGGAAAAGAAACAACATAACATGGACAAAAACTGTTTAACAGAGGTCCTAGGTAATTGGTTGTCATTTTATGTTGCTATTTTTCTAACTTCTTGGGTTGACCCCTTAACTTTTTGCTTTCCATTGTTTTTGAAACTATATCGAAAGCTATAATTAAAACTATAAACTTCCTACTAATATTGCTTTAGGTCTTGGTGATGGATTTTGAAATGTAGCATTTTTATTATCTTTTAATACTGTGATTTTTTAAATTTCCTTTTGATTTTCTACTAGCCCAGGGTCATTTAATTATTTGCTTAATTTTCAAGTACATGGGGGTTTTTTTGTAACAGTTGGGAGCTTTGTCTATATTAATCTTTAAGAGTTTGAAGCTTTGACAGTAGCCTAATACATGGTTTCTTTAAATTTTCATACATTTGAAAAAAACATATGTTACCCATTGAGATATAAATCCGTATGTTTCTTCTTTAAAATATTTTTTTAGTTGTATATAGACACAATGCCTTTACTTTATTTATTTTTATGTGGTGCTGAGGATCAAACCCAATGCCTCACATATGCTAGGCAAGGGCTCTACCACTGAGCTACAACCCCAGGCCCCCTTATATTTCTAAATAGTTTTGACAGTTGTACCCAAATCATTACACTGTATGATTATTTTTTATGTTCATTCTATTCTGAGAGAAATTTATCAAGACTCCTATTTAAAGTGTTGATTTGGTCTGTTTCTCCTAATAGTTTTATTGGTTGTTTTGCATTAATAGTTATATTCATTTTTACAATGGTTAGCTCTTCTCTCTGTGTAGTTCCTTTTACTGGGATTTGGCATTCTTTCTTGTCTTTATCTCAGATATTACAAGTGCTGCTCTAGCTTTCTTTTGATTCAATCCTCTAATTGGCTAACTTTTGTTGGAGATTTGTCTCTTACATAATTCACAAGATTGTTCAATCTTGTCTTTTTACTCAGCCTGAGAATATGTTTTGCTTCACAGTGGTCTTGAATTCAGATTAACAAACACAACACACAATATGCTTCATCCAGCAAAGAGTTTACTTAGATTTAAGAAAGGATATAGGACAGAATATAACATGTACAGAAGTTGTTTGTCAAAAGTCCTAGGTAATTGGAAGGGGAAAAATTGGGAGAGGCTGTACTCAAAGGAAGCTATTCAGTGCATGGCTGTTTTCCTCAACTCCTTGCAAAACTAGTTTTTTATCAGAGTACATGAATGAGTATTGCCACACTAGTTGTCAAATGTTTTCTTAATCCAGCAAGTTGTACAAGTCTTGTAAACAACATCATGCCTTTGATTCAGGAGACCTGAGTATTACTGATAATCTCTGACAAAGAATCAGGCAATGGTTGTCCCATATGTGGAATTTAAAAACATTCTTTTAATCTGTCTTCTTATTGCTGCCTCTGGCCAGGTTTTTTTGTTTTGTTTTGTTTTAAGTTTGACTCTCACTTCCCTCTTACAGCTTTTTTCACGGTTGATTTTTGGGAGGGGAAACAAACAGCAGTCAAAATATGAGACATTTATTTCACATGGTAGGTGCTTAGTAAATATTGTTACGAGTTTAAGCTATTGCGTAGATGATTATAGAGTTTTGAGAATTCCCTAGATCATTTTAGTCATAGAAGTGATTTTATTTTCTCATTAGATACTGCTTTTGCAAAAAATAAAGATGATGGAAAATGGTACTATTTTGATGACAGTAGTGTCTCCACTGCATCTGAAGACCAAATTGTGGTAAGTATATTATGTATTTCCCAAAAATTGTGGGATCAACTGTTTTTATGAATAAGAATTCGCAAAATGGAAGGGATGATGGTGTAGTTCATTGGTAGAGGACATGCTTAGTTAGCATGTATGGGTTCAATCCCTATCTTGTACACTGCCCCACCACAAGAAAAAAGGCAAATTAATAAAAGGGGCCCATGGAACACTATTGTATATATTCTAGCATGCCTTGTAGCTAAGAGACACTTGCTCTGATTTAAAGAAACATAAAATTGTACCCTAAATGGACACTTGTCTTCAAATTTGCCCATAACAAAAGCACAAAATGCAGTCTGAAAAGTTTTCATGTAACTTGTACAATGGAGTTTCTAATGAAAATTAGTTTTCCTCTAAAAAGTAGGTCAGCTCTTACCATTTCAGATATTGACTACTTAAAAGTCAAAATCCTTTAAATGCCTTACCATACCTATGATCTTTAAAGCCTAAGACAATTAGACATTTAAGTTCAAAATGACATAATCTTTTAAAAATTATTAACTTCTTTTAAACAATATAATTTTTAAAAGATTAACTCCTTTTGTATGCTTGTTACTCTGGTATTCTGTGACTAGTAGAAAAATAAGAATGTTACATCTGTTTACGCTGGCATTCATTTATCATCCACATTTGTTGTGTTTTACATCTGAGCAGATTTTTATTTTCAGATGTTGAGATGGAAAGTGACTAGTGTGTTTTTAGAAGAAAGTTAAAAATTGTTTAATAAGGGTTTATTTTTCTATAAATTTTGCAGCTCTATAAATTTTACCCATTGTTAGAATACTACAAAGAGTGAGAATATTGTATTTGCTCATATGATAGTATTATTCAAAAGGCTTTCTGTTGATGTGAGAAAAACTAACTTACTTTATTTCCCAGATTAAAGTATATTCCCTGAGGGCAAAGACTAACTTTTTAGTTTTTGATGCTTTAAAGTCTTCAGTTTATAAAAGCAAATTGATAAATTTCTGAGCCCAATTATTGGCATAGTTTTATTCTGTCCTTGCATGAATAGCACTGAAGTGTTTGTTTCTCTCTTTTTCTCTCCTTCCCCGTGTGTGTGTGTGTGTGTGTGTGTGTACAGTCATATATCACTTAAAATAGGAACACATCCTGAGAATGCATTGTTAGGTGATTTGTTGTACAAACAGCATAGATTATTCTTACACAAACATAGATTATATAGCCTACTACACACTTAGACTATATTATAATCTTACGTGATAACCATCATATATGCTTTCCATCATTGACCAAAATGTCATTCTATGGTGTGTGCCTAAGTTAACATTTCCAATTTATACTTAAACTCCTCATTCTTTTGTCCTCAATTTTTTTTCGGTTCTCTTTTATCTCCTAACCCAAATATCCTAAAATTGCCAACATCCCATCCTTCAAAGTCTCTTTAACATTATTGCCCTAATCTCCCTTTCAAGTAATTTATCTTATTTATATACACTACATGAATTTGATTTTGCCATGCATTTAATAATGATGGTTCTTTGTGTGTGTGTGTACATACACACAATCGTGGGTCACTTAACAGGGATACATTCTAAGAAATGCATCTCTAGGTGATTTGTTGTGCAAACATCACCAGTATTTGAATACCTTACTGATGGATGTGGTGTCTTTTATATGAGGGACTCTATTACAAGCAGCATTAAAAGACAGCTATTTCTCTTCTGGGTAGTGCACACCTGTAACACCAACTATTCAGGAGTCTGAGGCAGTAGGATCGAAAGTTCAAGGCCAGGCCTAGCAATTTAGCTAGACACTATCTCAGAATAAAAAATTTAAAATGTGCTGGGGTTGGAGCTCAGTGGTAAAGCACCCCAGTGTACAATCCCCAGTACCTTAAAAAAAATAAAAATAAAAAAATAAGACAACTATCCAAGTTAATAATTGTGTTATAAGTTCCATTAAATATTTTACTATGGTTACACCTGAGACAGATGTCTCAACTCAGATTTGGAGTTTAAACAAATAAGACTAAGGAAATCCTCATAGTGAAAGTGCTGTTTGACCTGAGTCTACTAATACAAATGAGTAAATTAAGGAAGCAAAGGGGTTCTAAGCAAAAAGAACAATACTGCAAAAGAAAGGAGACTTGAGGGCAGGATGTTCTAAGGGCACAAAATGTTCTTGTAGGAATATGGGGAAGTAATTAGGCTAGAGATAAATTTAAGTCTTAAAGAAAATCAGCATCCCAGTTGTTTAAATGTTTCTTTAAAGACTGAAAAACCAGGGGCTGGGGATGTGGCTCAAGCGGTAGCGCACTCGCCTGCCATGCTTGCAGCCCGGGTTCGATCCTCAGCACCACATACAAACAAAGATGTTGTGTCAGCCGAGAACTAAAAAATAAATATTAAAAAAATTCTCTCTCTGTCTCTCTCTCTCTCTCTCTCTCTCTCTCTCTATTCCCCACTCTTTCTTTAAAAAAAAAAAAAAAAAAGACTGAAAAACCAGCCAGGTGTGGTGTGGTACACATCTGTTATCCCAGTGGCTTGGGAGGCTGAAGCAAGAGGATCATGAGTTCAAAGCCAGCCTCTGAAATTAGCAAGGCTTGTCTCAATTAGCAACACCCTGTCTCAAAATAAAAACTGAAAAGGGCAGGGGATGTGGCTCCTTGGTTATATACCCCTGAGCTCACAATCCCTGGTACCAAAAAAAAAAGAAAAAAGACTGAAACCATTAGATGATTGTTAAGCAGTAGAGTGACATTATTAAATTTGTATCTTAACTTCTCTACAAGAACATTTAGATTTAAAGCACTGAGTAGAGAAAGTAGAAAGTCCATACAGAAGGCTGTCACAATTAACTTAATCAAATTAGTGGTAGTGCCAGTACAGACAAGGGGAGAGTGAATCTGAGAGAGATTTCCAGTATAAAATAAATAAAATTTTATAAATAATGATGTAGAGATGCAGGAGGGGAAAGTTGAAGGTGTCTCTTACTTTAACATTAACCGAGATTGGGAATTTAGGAAGAAAATTTGCTGTGTAGTTTGAAGTACCTATATGATAGTTATCTTGTAGAAATTTCTACTAGGTAGTTGTATTAATAAGATGAGTTCAGAGGGTGATAACTGGTTTAAATTATAAATTTGAGGAGTTCAGAGTTGATAGCTGGTTTAAATTATAAATTTGAGTTGTCAGCCTTAGGTAGAAATTGAAGCCAAAAGCTTGAATTAGTTATCTAGTGAGAGGATACAAATTGAGAAAGAGAGTTGAGCTGAGTGCAAAACATAAAGGTTAGGATTTAATGAAGCCACAGAATAGTCTGAGAAGAAACCTGAAGAGATAGTAGAAGATCTAAAGAGAACTGGTGTCACAGAAGCCAAAAATTGATGAAGGGAAAAGTAGTAGGTAGGACATTAAATACTATAGAGAAATTCGCCATTTACGTTGTTGTTCAGAGGTTATTGACCCAGTTGAAAGTCAATTTATTAAAATGGTTTGGGCAAAAGTTAGATTACATTGAATTGAGTTTGTGTGAGAGTGAGTTACGGGTATAGACTACCCTATCAGCCTAGTTGTAAGGAAGAAAGAAGTATGTGGCATCTAGAAGGGAGGTAGAATGGTAGGGGATTTATGATGAAAAAAAAACTTAAGTATTCTTTAATGCCAAAGAGAAAAAGTCTAGAAGATAAAGACTCATTAAAATATACAATGAGTGGGGCGTGGTGGCACACACCTGTAATCCCAGTAGCTTGGGAGGTTGAGGCAGGAGAATCACCAGTTCAAAGCCAGCCTCAGCAATTTAACAAGACCCTGTCTCAAAAAAAAAATAAATAAAGTGGGCTAGGAATGTGACTCAGTGGTTAAGTACCTCAGGGTTAAATCCCGGTACCAAATAAAACAAAAAGATACATAGTGATTGGGTGGAGGGGATGCTCAGCAATAGAGTGCTTACCTAGTACTCATGAGGAGGCCCTGGGTTGAATCCCCAGCAGCACCACAAGCATACCCCCACCATACACACACACAGAAAGACACAGTGGTAATTGGTGGAAAATGTCCTTAATACAGTAGAAGAAGTTGGACTATAGAGCAAACATGGGATGAAACAACTATTAGATAAAAAGCTCACCTTTTCCTTAGAGAAAAAAGGAAGGAAGACATAGAATTCTATTTCATGTTAGAGTAACTAGGTTAATCTAATCTATAGTTGTGTTTATTTCTTAATCCAAATAACAGAAAAAAATGTTAATCTAAGCATTTTTCCTTTACATGTAGAAATCATCTTATATTTACTTAATTTTAGTAACTTCCATTTGAACCATGTGTGGTTTTTTTCTATTTGATTTGGGCCTCGTTAACAAAATTGATACCAGGTAAAATACTCATACTATAGTTAATGTGTTCTTTAAGAATTGTGACCATTTTAACACCCTTTATTTGTTTTGACAGTCCAAGGCAGCATATGTACTCTTCTACCAGAGACAAGACACTTTCAGTGGAACTGGCTTTTTTCCTCTTGACCGAGAAACTAAAGGTGCTTCAGCTGCCACAGGCATCCCATTAGAAAGTGATGAAGATAGCAATGATAATGACAATGATATAGAAAATGAAAACTGTATGCACACTAATTAATGAAAGTCCTAGAAGCCATAAAAGAGAGACTTCCTGCTGGTGGTATCTATGGAAACGAAGTTACCCACCACATTAAAACAAGTCTGAGATGGGGAGTTTCAGATAACCGAATGTAAGTCCTTTATCAGATTTTAACTTGTGCAGTACTTGAAGTGAAACACAATGAAAACTTTAACAGAAATTGTCTCATAATACATTTACAGTCTTGTATTTACAAGCTAAATATATATAGGAAATCACAAATAAATCCCTTTTAAGTTTGCTGCTGTTTTGATGAATTATGTTTTCTTTAATTTTTTGGATGTGAGTTGATGACAAATGTTAAATTTGTGGATGTTGGTCATTTATTTTGCTCTGATTATACTGCAAGGAAACTATGAACTTAGTTTTTGGATAATCTAGTTCATGTGCATTAGGCTGCCATATATACTACTATAATGTTTTAGCTGCAGTATCAATATGGCGTAAATACTGCAGTAGTGCTGGAAAACCAAATTTTCAAATCTATCCCTGGTAATCAATATAGGCCTATTAAAAAACCAAATCATGATACAAGAAACAATCTTGATAAGTCATTTCCTTTTTTAGTATCATTAAATATCCAGTCTATTATGTTCATCTTACTGCCACTATGGAAACAGGTTCTAGATTTCACACTACATTCTAAAATCATTTTTCAGTTACATGTAAGTATTTTTTACTGATATTGGAATCTTAGATATGCAAAGTTTTCTTTACATGCTGTAAGATGCTGTCTTTAATCTGGTGTTGTTCCAAAACTAAATTTTTGCTGCCTGTTTTTCTCTACCCCATTTTTTGGTAATTTGGCAAGTTTTAGCTCTCCCAATTATTGTAATATAAGGACATACTTAGTAGTATTCTGTATCCATAGTAATAACTGCATCAAGCTTAGATGAGAGTTTTTTTTTCATATGCTAGCCTTTAAATCATTAATTGACAATTGGCTATAAAGGTAGGTCTGTTAACTTTCTTTGTGTGTTCCTGATGGAATTCACCATAGCCTTACAGCTTTTCTCAGAAGGTAACTTGTTATAAGAGCAATGGCATTTGCATGTTCCAGAGTCAGAACCTATACAGTATATAAAGCATACAAACCTTGAATTTGATTTTAGTTCACCACATTCAAGGATCCAGGATGCCAAATATATGTGTGAACATTTGAAGCATTTTCATTTGCTGCTTTTTTCCCTTTGATCCAGTTGAAAGAATGTATTGTCGATTGGCATACAAAACTGCCTTTTAATAGAAAATCTAAATGCTGGGGCACATTTCACATATCGACTACCTGAGAAATTGCTTTGTGTCCCACTGTTAATAAAGCAAAAAGTATAATGTTCTTCACTTGAACTAATCAAATACAATAGATTATAAATTGTGTATTGTAAATAAAAGTTCACTCTGTGAGTGCACATTTTGGTAAATTATTTATTTATGTTAGCATTTTAAAGTAAAGGAAAAAAATTGCATTTGACCAGGATAAATGAGGTATGTTAATCATGGCTTTGCTTTATACCTTGATATTAAAGCTGGTTTTTCATCCTGGTATTTTAAAAGCTGCTTTGGGTTTTTTTTTTCTTTTTTCTTTCTTTCTTTTTTTTTTTTTTAATGCAAACTAACCTCCTGCATGACAGAGGTTAAAATTTTGTCTGCGCTTGGGTTCACTTGAGTTTACATTTGAAATGTGCATGTTTATTTATACAGATTTCAATAAAGCTATTCAAGGCCTTATTTAGTCTTTTATTTCTTACTCTAAATATTTTGATAAAATTTTTGTATGAGTAGATGACTGTATGCTAGACTTTTTAATTATATAGTTAATATTAGACAGGAAAGCATGTCAGAACAAAGTGAATCCTACTATTAAAACATGTTTTAAAGTAGCTTTTTTTAACTAAAAAATTCATTCATTAAAAAAAAAAATGTTTGTGTACTTGCCAATCACTGTCCTGGAGTCTGGAGATAGAGAGTAAACAAATAATCTCTGCCCTCACAGAGCTTACATTCTTTCTGCCCTCCACTAAATAATAGATTGTATTATTTTTTTTTTAAGTTTAGAAAAGGTCCAAGTGAACTTTTTCAAGACCCAGATTTAGTCTTTACCCTAATTCTCCATAGAGACCACTTCCTTTTTTTATGCCTGTCATTAATAATAATTAATAACACCATTGAATATGTCAAACTCAAATGTCATTTTTAGCTGCAAAAAATAACTTTAAAATTGTGCAAAAGGATAATAATATAACATTAATTAGATATCCATAGGTAATACAGGGTAGTACAAATATATCTAGGTTAGAATTCTTCTAGCCTTGCCAGTTAGTAATTATTTACTATGGACCAGGCATTTTAGTAAAGTGCTTACATGCATTATCTCAATACTACAACAGATATGTGGTAGGGACAGTCATCATCCTCACGTTTCATATGGAGAAACCAAGATATGAAGCATTTAAGTAATATCCCCAAGTTCACACAATTACTATGTGGTATGGTATTCTAGAGATATATACTACCTCTCACTGTGTTAAAATGTCTGCCTCAGGATTGTTGAGTTAATTTGAGATCATGTATTTTATGGAAAGAGATTTGTAAACTGTGTGATATCCTCATTAAAAGTTTCTTTAGTCTGAATGGAAAATCATCTTGAAGTCTAATGGCTTTACTTCCAAAAGTATATTCAGTCTCCATCTCTAAGTATTAAATAAGAAGAATACTGGCTAGAATACTGACTAACCTTTGCCTTTTAAAATTAACTTCACAAATTTATGTACATTTGTTACTATTTTAATTAAATGTTAAATATAAGATGGCTTTTCCTCCTTCATCTAAAAACATGCCCTTCTTTGAACTTCCCCAGATGCAACCATAGTTTCCAGACTATTTTTCTGATATTTTTCTCATAATTTAGCTTGAATTGATCTCCATGAAAAAGCTTCAGCCTCTGATTCTTTAAATATCTTGCTTTCTCCTGTAATCTGTGTACTTTGAGTAGTAATGTATTTATCTTTGCTTTTGTAACAACTGGATATAAAAAATACAAAGCATTGATTTGGGGACAAAGAAAATTAGCAAGTACCAAATTAGATATAGTGTAAAGGCAGTGCATTGTTGTGTATTGTTCATTATCAGTTTTACAGTGAGAAATATGCCATTTTATAAGTGTAGGCTTAGGGCATCACAAGTCATTATGTGTTTTAGGTGCTTAATTCATACTTTATATTAAGGAAAAGAATTTCCAGACACCTCTTGATAACAAAAATTTTCACTTTAAACTGAGTTAAGGAAAAAACCTGTTTACTGTGTTCGTATTTTTATAAGCTACATAGAATAACTTCAAAATAACAGAATTTGGAATATATAATATAGAGAGTAAGGCGTGGCAAATAGCTTCCTGGCTACTCATTATGCTACAGCAGGAGGATCCCAAGTTTGGGTGTAGCCTCAGCAACTTAGTGAGACCCTGTCTCAAAATAAGAAGGGCTGGGGATGTGATCAAGGTCGAGTGCCCCTGTGTTCAATACTGAGTACCACAAAAATTTAAAAAAATATATACATACATATGTACAACAGTTAAAGTTCTAATACTCACCAAGCCTTGTTTTCACTAATGGTGGGGTAAAGAATTTTTAAATGGATGGTGTAAAACAGTTCAAAAATTATTTTTGGCATATATATATATATATATATATATATATATATATATATATATATATATATATACACACTGGGAAACAAACTTACCCAACATCATACCTTGATCTAATTATTCCCTGGCTCTGTCTCTGGGAGCCTAGGACTTGCCAAAGTAGTGAAAGGAAAAGACTCTAGGTTTTCAAGGGGACTCTAGAAAGTAAATAAAATCATTTAAGGAAAGTCAAGAATTGATATATAATACTTTGTTCTAAAATCTCAAAAGACAAATGGGTTGGTGGTCTCTTTTTTTTTTTCCTTTCTAGAAATGGGAAGCAAATCTAATTCTACAGAGTTGCTAAAAATACAGCTATTTCTTGTTCTCTTAAATTAATATGCTGTAATAATAAGACTATATATACACTTTGTGCACAAAATTTAGTATTTCAAAAGTTTAAATTTTTTTAGCTGGGCAAGGTGACATACTCCTGCAACCCCAGCAGCTCGGGAGACTGAGGCAGGATTGAAATTCAAAGCCAGCCTCAGCAACTTACTGAGATCCTGTCTCAAAATAAAGAGGCCTGGGGGTATGGCTCAGTGATTAAGCTTCCCTAGGTTCAATCCCTGATATTTAACCTATATTCTACAGTAAAAAGTCATGCTTAAGGGCTGGGGTTGTGGCTTAGTGGTAGAGCGGTCGCCTAGCACGTGCCAGGCTCTGGGTTCGCTCCTCAGCACTACATAAAAATAAAGATATTGTGTCCATCTACAACTAAAAATAAAGAATATTTTTAAAATATTTTTTTTAAATCATGCTTAACTTTGGCATTTACTATGAGTTTTTCCCCCTCAAATCAGAAACTTTTAGGTAAGTCTGTATAATTTGGGGTTGAGGGGGGGGTAGTTTCAGCCAGGCACTGAGGCACACACCTATAATCTCAGCAACTCAAGAGGTTGAAGCAAGAGGATCACAAGGTCAAAGCCAACCTTGGCAACTTGTCAAGACCCTGACCCAATATAAATTTTAGAAAGGGCAGGGAATGTAACACAGTGGTAACTCCTGGGTTCAATCCACAGTAACAACAAAAAAAAAATGCATTTCTGTGACTTTGTTACTAGTTGGAGTTAAATCCACATACACAGAAGTAAAACGATAAGGAAACAACAGTCCTTTCCCATAATGTAGAAACAATCCAATAGTCTTCCCATTAAAAAAAAAAAATTCACTTTTTAGTTGTAGATGGACACCTATCTTTATTTATTTATTTTTATGTGGTGCTGAGGATTGAACCGAGAGGCAAGCGCTCTACCGCTGAGCCATAACCCCAGTCCCTTCCCATTTTTCCAGTAATGACAAATTCTTAACATTTTCCAAACTGTTGTTTTAAGCCTCAAATATCATCTCATTTTTAATTCTTAGTTAAGATCTTTCAGAATTCCTAAACTTTGTAACATTTCAAATAGAAGTCTTATTAAAATATTTTGTTTTATAACTTTTTTTAAAAAAAGACTATAAAGAAATTCTAGGTTAACAGACATTGTAACTCCTGTTCTGCCTCTGCTCATTTCTCTTAGGTAATGCTGAATTTTAACTAATTTAGACTCATTAAAGTGTTCTGCTTACATCTGTCCTTAAGTGTGTGCCTTCTGTCTTCCAACATTGTATTATCCCTGTACGTAGTGAGGACATTTAATTTTCTTTAAAGTGAGAACCATTTTTTCATTAGATCAAAGGGATAATTTTTCATCCAAATTAATCTTATCATGACCATCTAACTATTTTCCTCAAGAAGCCCCAAGCCCAAGCCTCCAGATTTGAATCCCTGAACTACCTAATAGAATCTCTAAAGATTACCTTTTTTCTAATTGCATTTTAGTGGATTATCAGGGACCTCAAAAATTACTTAAGAGAAAGCAAATGCGAAGTATTCTAGAATTGCTGTCACCTGAGGAAAAAAAATTGTAAAGATGGGGAAATTATTTTATATATATATATGTATACACACACACATACACACACACACATTTTTTTTTCTTAATTCATGTAGGATTCCCTTAAATATTGAATGACTCGGGAGGACATGATGGTTCACACCTGTAATCTCAGAAACTCAGGAGGCTAAAGCAACACAGTCACAAGTTTGAGGCCAGCCTTAGTAATTTAGCCAGACCCTGTGCTAGGGGTGTGGCTCAGAATCAGGGGACCTCTGGGTGCAATTCCCAATGCCCCTTCCCCAATTTTTTTAAATTTATTTTTTTTTTAGTTGTAGTTGGACACAATACCTTTATTTGCTTATTTATTTTTATGTGGTGCTGAGGATCGAACCCAGGATCTCGGACATGTGAGGTGAGCACTCTACCATTGAGCCACAACCCCAGCCCAATTTTTTTTTTTTAATTGAGTAATTCTAGTAAAGCTATTCGATTTGTAAAATTTAAGTTCCTTTTGGCCATGTATCTATTGCATGGCTTTTAATACTGTAGATTCCAACAGTATTATTAATATGGGTTATTTGTATATTATCTACAGTGAGATAGGTAAGAATATTCTATATATAGCATCATTTTTCACCACAGCTCCAAATAAGTCATTGTCTGAATTTCAGTTTTTGCAGTCATAAAATGATACCAGTCTCCTGTGGGGATTGAATTCATGAATTTGGAGGTGTAGACTATTATAAATTAATCTACAGTGCATCACTCATTAAAGGCTGACATTTTTTAAACCTATGTAGCATAACTTTGCAACTTACACATGTAAAACTTTTTCTCTGCCTTCAGGAGACAGTCGCTAAAGTCATTTGAGTTAATAATCCGAAGGCTGGAGATTATGGTTTTTATTGTGTTTTGGATATTAGTCTTTTCATTCTGACATAACAAAATATCATAGATTGTGGGGAGGACACTGAGACAAGGATCCCAAGTTTAAGGCCAGCTAGGGAAACTAAGTGAGACCTGCCTCACTCGTCAAAAGAGCTGGGGGTGTTTCATTTCCCAGTAACACAATTTTTTTTTTTTTTAAATCGGGTGACTTAAGTAACGTTTTCTAAAATTTTAGATACTGGGATTCCAAGATCAGGGTGCCAGAATAGTTAGTTTCTGGTGAAGGGGCTTATAGGAATTGAGTCCTCACATGGCCAGAGATAAGAATTGATTATTTAAGAACAACTTTTCAAAACTAGATCTATTTCTTTTGGCAGGGTTTGATTTACAGTTGGGCCTATGACCTATTCATTGAAGGTCAATGATTCCAGAAGAGAGGTCTACTAACATGCTTAGAA